>NW_020956058.1:442866-445823 GCF_003031625.1 Empidonax traillii
GTTGGGATGATCAATATTACATGTTTTGCATGTAAGTGCAGCAAAACCAGAGCAAATGGAACTACTTTATAATTCTCTCTTTGCCCACTGGAATATGGAGGTCAATGTTACATTTTTCTAGGACATTTGATCATCAGATCCTTCATTACCTCATGCCTCCAATGCTGCATTACAGAAAGCAACTGGGTAGCCTGATTATTAAGGATATTAAACTGTTATTTCAATCACACCCAGTGGCTGCAAAACAGCTGCTTCCTAAAAATGGAGGTGCAGAATTGGGATGCCAATACTGCAGTCAAAGCTGGGGCTCAGCTCTGTCTGTGTCAGCTTTTACTGGTGAGTTCAGACACTGCTGGAATCTCTTAAGAGGCACCACGAAAAGATGTCCATGAGGAGGCACCAAGTTGATCAGAGGATGGAACTCTGAGAGAGGCTGAGGGAGTTGGGGTTGTTCAGCCTGGAGAGGAGAAGCTTTGGGGTGACCTGACTGTGGCCTTGCAGAGCCTGAAGGGACCTGCAAGAAAGATGGAGAGAGACAATTGCCAAGGGCTGGAGTGACAGGACAGGGGGAATGGCTTCCCACTGACAGAGGGCACGGTTAGATGGGATATTGGGAAGGAATTGTTCCCTGTGAGGGTGGACAGGCCCTGGCACAGGTTGCCCAGAGAAGCTGTGGCTGCCCCTGGATCCCTGGAAGTGTCCAAGGCCAGGTTGGACGGGGCTTGGAGCGACCTGGGCTGGTGGAAGGTGTCCCTGCCCATGGAATGGGGTGGGATGAGATGGGCTTTAAGGTCCTTTCCAACCCAAACCAGTCTGGGATTCTATGAAAAACAGACCAGTTGCAAGTCTCCTTCAAATCCCAAAGTGGCTTTCCAGCTTTGCTCAGGGCTCTGCAGTGATTCTGGTTCTGAATCCAGAGCACTTCCATTCCAGGCTGGCTCAGGTTGGTCCCTCCTGCAGCTCCACTACAAAGTGGGACAGTGAGACAACAGGAGCTTCACCATTTCTCCCTTAGAATACTGAATTCCTCCTCTGCAGGAGGGGAGATCTGGCCCTGAGCCATCAGGGAAGGGTGTGGGGACCCCCAAGGATGCTGCCCTGCCATGCAGAGGTGAGAGACTCTGCTGAACACAGCACCTCAGCAATGAGAGTGTGCCCTCCACTCCAGCCCAGCCATGACATGCTCCAACCCAGCAAAGCAGACATTCACAGCTCATAACACTGCTTTTTGCTGGAAGCTCATCAAAAGGCTGCACACAGGCACAAAGCAGCATGAGAAAAAGCAGGAGGATGTAAAAAAAAAAAAAAAAAGGTATGGGGATAGAGCTTAAAATAAAGGTTGAGGCACTTTTTCCCCGCTAAGATTGAGGATGTAGGGTTCCACATTAAATGCATGTGCTAAAACACACAACTCATGTGGGAATGAAACCTCACAGAGAGTTCAGGCCCTTTAGTGGAAAATGCTCCCTGACTCCAGGGCAAGGTTTTGCCTTAGTTATGTCAAGCACTAAGGTTAAAAGCCTGACAGGAATAATGTTTTGTTAGATGATGTCAATGCCCTGGCTTACTTTATATTGGAAATGGGATGCAGAGGGTGTTCTAGGGAAATATCACCTGCATTCAATATCAGGAGGTCCTGGAAGATCACTGAGACACACCAGAGTGCAAGAACCTGCTGTGCTTTTCCGGAAAACTCGTCATTTGCCACATGGAGAAAGGAGACAGACAGAGGGAGGGAGGTGTGGAGTCCTGGCGTGGGTGGTTTGCAGCACTGACATTTAGCAACAGCAAGGCTGAGTTTCAGCGCTGAAAGGGAGCCAGAAAGGCTGAGAAGAAAGTTTGCAGTATCTGGGAAATGCTGCAAAGAGAGAAACTAAAATATACAGAAGAGCAACACAGCGACTTGCCACTTAAATGGCAAGCAGAGTTGGAACAAGGTGATTATGGGAACTTCTTCCATTTCTTACACATGACTGCAGGGCCACTGCTCAGCACTTTTGGGAACATTTGCAGATACATTCTCAGTCTATGTGCTGATTTGGTCATAAGTGAACCCATCTTGATTTACACCATCCAAGGTGTGTAATGAATGTCCAAGGAATGTACTGCCCTCAGCTCAGTATTAGATTTACAGAGAGATGAGATATATGGCATGGGGGTAGACTTGAGTCCATTTATGAAGTTAAAATTCCTAAATAAACCAAATCTCAGAGCAGCTTCTGATCTCCCAAGGGTATTACAGCTGCAGTGATTACAATAGCAAGTAATGATAATACACCCAGCAAACACAACAGGTAGGTCTGTCCAAAACAACAGTTCTGTAATTTAAGGTCCCTCATTCCATTTTGAAACATGCTCTGAGAAACAATGAGACAGGAGAGACCTCTCTGTCCATGAACAAGTGACACAAAATGAGTCTGCATGAGCAGTTTTTCAGTTCACTACTGAAATTTCTATTTCCAGCGTTGGAGAATCCTGTCTACTACAGGTAAACAACCTGTGGTACATCAGCAGGTACGAAAAACCCACCACCTTCATTTAATCTCAAGGCATAATTTACAAAGATCTGTAATTTGGGTGCAGATATGAGCGATACCTTTCTTGGTTTGAGATCAGTTCGCTTATGATCATTGTGGACAGTGGTTTTTGACATGTAAGCAAAGGTTTCTGAAGAATATCACTGACCTGAACAGGAACTCCTGACCAAAGGTGAGATTTTTGAAGCCTTTCTAGGAGGGAAGGAAACTGCTGGGGAAAAACTGGAAAGGGAAGAGCACAGTTTTTTGAAATCTAGCTGGTGAGAAAACATACACACATCTGATTGTGGACATTAAAACATACACACATCTGATTGTGGACATTAAAACATACACACATCTGATTGTGGACATTAAAACATACACACATCTGATTGTGGACATTAAAACATGGGATTCCACTGAATAAATAATAAAAAA
>NW_020956058.1:447209-454156 GCF_003031625.1 Empidonax traillii
CTAGCCTCCTGTTTCCCCTCTCCATGGTTCTTTGGATTACAGGCTGTCTCAGTCTACAGATACAACACTTAGATGGCCTCAGAAGAAAAGCAGCTGCATGTTTTGGGGGTGACCTTTGAAGGTCCAAGCTCCACCGACCACCCTCACTAACGACTGTCTCATTGGGTTTATGTGCAGCTGAATGTTCTCCCGAGCAGAGACTGAAGTGAGCACTGGAAATGCTGACAAATCCATCCCCAGAGCAGGGCCTCGACTCGAGCTCTCAGGAACAGCCACGGGGAGAAAGAGCCGATCCCCAGCTGGGGGACCCACAGGGGACAGCTCACCCTCAATCTCAGCTCAGCCACAGAGAACAGCTGAGGAAAGGGGTGGGAAGCAACTCCAGGAAATAATTGATGCAGTATCTGTAACAGTATCACTAATACTTACTGTGGGCCTAGGTTTTAAAGTCATCGAAAATCAATGCAGTGAATAAGCAAACTGTTTTGTTGATGAATAACTGCGACAAGGGAAGGAGAGAATCAGTTTTTAGGCTTCCTCGTGTTTGAACAGTCTATTAGTTTTTGCCAAAAATTATAATGGAAGTGTCAGCTCCATCACAGAATGTAAACCAAGGAAGGAGGGTGTCTAAGGGGATGGAATCTGGTAAAAAAGTATTCACTGAAACTCAAGGTGTATCATATATATCAACATACAGCACAAGCACATCCAGTAAAGCACAACTACTACAGTGGAGATAAAAAAGGACTTGACAGAAAAAAAGGTCTTTCATAATACAGAAGAAATAAAATAATTTCTACTAAGATGGACAGATTCCAGTGGCCTCAAATTTGTCTACAGGCTAAATATATGGAAATAATATGGAAAAATCTCAAGGGATGACTCTGAAAACCTTGAAGAAATCTTTTTTTTTTTTTTTTAGAACACCAAAGAAGAAATCAATGACAGAAAATTAGTTCTAAATTATGATTTCGGTCTCAGAGTTCTTGAACTTGGCCAGTAACCTCAGTCCAACAAGTGACTCTGGATACAGATTTATGAACTAGTCAAACTCAATCAAATGGGAAAGGAAAATGTCTTGAGAAGAGGAAAAAAAAGCCCAAACTTCCCAAGCATCCACATACGTAAGACACACTTTTCATTCGTCATTGCCACTGTTAATATAAAACTGCACCCAGATGGAGCAAAAACATCAAGTGAGGAGGAAAGCAGGGTCGGCTGCAACATCTTCTGGCTGTCCTTACCTAACTGTGTCACTCTTACACAACCCACTGAGTCCCCACCGTGGGATCTGAGTGCAGGGCTCTGTGCAGACTCGCCTTATCCCCTCTCTTCTGGCTCCACCATCTCTGCTCAGCAGCAAGAAGTAATTGTCCTTATCCATAGGTGGGAGAGTGAGATTGTTACCACGGAAACGGGCTGAGTTTGACAGAGATTTGGAAACCCAAACCCAGCTGGAGATGGGAAATCTGAGCACCCTCCTCCAGAAAGCATTTGAAAACTAGATGCAATCTGGCAGTAATTAAAACCCAGTTAACTCTCAACTGACTTCCCTTTGTGAATCCATCTTTCATTTTATTTATCTGCTTCTTCGTAATTCTCTGCTTGGCTGTGAGGATCCGAAGGGGATGGTAATGAACACTCCCGAGAGCCAGGACCTCAGAGGGACACACAGATACAGGTCTCTTTTCAGGACCATTTTTTAAGGACCTCTTTGTATTCAGGTGAGGGAAGCCCAAGCTGTGCCCCAGGTACTCTCATGGGACTCTCACTTCAAACTAAATTCAATCAACATAACCAAGAGCAGAATTTCTCCCGAGGCTGGAGCTCAGCCCAAAGCTCAGTCCAGTCCAGACATGCCATTGATTATTGGAGAGGGGCTGGAACAATGATTAAAAGCACCAGGATAGATCCTGAGCTGATGTAAATCAGTGGCAGCCCCACTGCTTCACTCCCAGCCAGAGGAGAGTTAATCTAATTGACACCAGCTGAGGGGGTGAGGCAGCACACTTGAAGGAGTGGGTAGTGGAAAATGATCCTGCACGGAGGAGATACAGCAGGGGAATGTAAATATAACAACAAAACAAGAACAAGGAGGAACTGCTTGAGGTGAAAAGTCCAAGAGTAAAGGCTGCAAGATGGACAGGAGATCCACTGCAGGAAGCTAAGATGTATTTTAAAGGAGGGACTTACAAGAGAATTTTTTTTCTTCCAGAAGAGGAGCTTGTTTGGTTTTGGTTTTGGTTTTGGGGTTTTTTTAATCATAATTTACATTTTTTTAATGGGCTTTACTAGCAGGAATTTTAAGAGAGTTAAGTCTCAACAGCTGGAAGGGAGGACTGAAAAACATGTTGCTTTTTGAAATAAATATTTCTGAAGAAGCCTGGGCGCAGCAGATTCCCTTCAGCAGGCTGGAGCCTGATTCCATGTACAGCCCAGGCTCTGAATCATAGAGAAATACCACACTTGGCCCTGCTCTTAAATATCAGGGAAAGAACTGCCCTGTTCCTCCCTCTAGTTCTGTGTGTGACATCCACAGAGAGGTCAGTGATCCTGGTTAGCACCTTCTGCCCCCTGGAGATATTTTTGGACTGAATTGAAAAGATGCAAGGAATTTGGTTTCTGATGGACCCAAAAGGCTTTTTTCCTCTCCCTGAAACCAGTGAAAAGCTCTAGAGAGCTCCACAGAAAGTCTTCTGTGAGATACCAGCAGGATGATTTCAGATATGACCCAAACTGGGACTTGTTAAATATCCAGGGAACTGCTTCCATTTTATCTCAAACTAATGAGCATTTCACTCTTCTTCTTTTGCCATGTTTTCTGACAAGACTATAATTTGAAGCAGGAATCTGAGCTATAGTTTGATACAACAACTGTAAATTTGCTTGGTTTTCCCTAAGCCAGCCAGTTAATACTATTTACAATAATGTCATTGTCTGGCATTGGTATACAGTAATATAATACCATGTCACATAGTTTGACACATTTTAAATTAAAATTGGGAAGATTGTCCCTTCCCACACCAAGTTCCACTACCGTTAATCAGGCACATATTGTTCCTGAAATTTAATTGTTTTAAAGCCACAATGTTAATTCAGGGATGTACAGGTGGAGATTGCCAGCTGGAGAGCACCAGCTGAGAAATGGCATTGACCTTCAAACGTGCGTGTCTGCCTCAACCCTCTGAGAGATCGCCTTTTTCAGATGGAAAAAAACAAACAAACAAACAAAACAAACAAAAAACCCACCGACAAGTCTTTACTGGGAGCAGACAAGAACAACTGGGAGTTGATCTAATTGAGGAATTCAGATCAAATTACCTTTTCGCACTTCAAGAGGATTCTGACTCCAAATTACAGAATAAGAGTCCTTAGGCTGGTTCCCAAAACTGGGCTGGGATGGTTTAGGCCCCCCTTTGTCTCCATAAGCTGTGTCCACACTGCTGCTTTCCTTGGCAGATGTGCCATGAAAGGTTTCAAAAACTGAAAGATCTGGGATACAGACTTACCAAGAAGCCATGAAAGCCAACATTTCTTATTTAATTTTGAGGTTTGGAGTTAGAGGCAGAATATTTATTACTATTTAATTCTAGTTCCTTGATAGCAGCTAGATTTGATCAGCACACAAGCAAAAAAAAGGTATCTTCCTCAGGTCTGGTGAGGAATATATGGACTATTATATCAATATAAATTTAATAAATCCATTAAGACCTGAAATTATATGCTTTTACAGTCAAACTGGAAAGACCCTCCCTTAAATGGAGTCAATTCATTTAAGTTGGAAATGTGCCTACCACTGCAGTATTGAGAGAGAAATGATTTGTGCTCAAGAGGCAGTTTCTAGAATTTACCCACATTCTGGAGCCAGGAACCTGCTTTCAGATTTCCATTCAGTTCCAGTTACCATCCAGCTCAAAAAAAAACCCTTAATCTTTGGTTTTAATATTTGTTATTATATGACGTTGGAAGTTTAACATTCCTAATACAGAGAGAAGAAATTAGAAACATCTTGAGGAGAGCATTCTTGTTATCAATCATGTCATCTTGAACATGTTTAGAAGCTTGCTGCTGGCACCAGGAATTGATATTTTATTCAAAAGAATGTATTTAAAGAAAATGACAGCACTGTTCAATTCAGCTTTTCTAAAACAAGAAAACTTTCCAGTCTTCCAAGCCATGTGGATTTCAACATCCCAGTGATTAAGACTATTTTCAATTATACATGCTTTCCCCATTATTTTTTCATAGCTTTAGGGTAGATTTTCAACACTCTGAATGAAGAATTAGACACACAAATCACTCACAACTATTAATGGGAATTGCACAGATGGTGGAAGAGCTGGTACAGAACAAGAAAAGCCAACTCAAACCATCAAAAACTTGAGGAAAACCTGCCATGAACTTTGCAGGGGGGATGGATCTGCCATTTCTGTTCCTCATCTTACCAAGCTGCACACGTCCAACAGGAAGCACTGGAGGTGAAAGTGGAAAACAGCCTTAAGAAAATTAGAGATGGGGAGAGAAGCCCTGCAGATTCACACCTCCAGGATTCCCAGAAAGCAACCTTTGGTCTAAATTGACACTGGTGGAGGAGCCTGTGAGGTCTGCACATCCTGGAGCTTCTGGGTGAGCAGTGGAGGGCTCTGCACTTGCAAGCAGAGACCATGAGATGTCACCTGAAAGAACTGCGAGTGAACTGGGAGAGAACATGCAGCATGCTGGTCTGGTTTCACTCGGGTGTTCATTAGAAAAAGAACTGCAAGATTTAAACAATGTTGGTATTCTATTCTTTTAATCGATGAAATCAAAGAAACTCCATTACACCCCTCTGTTGCCTCAGCAACCCACTTTTCTCCAAGAAATGGTCTCTCTATTCGAATTTCATCAATATAACTTCAAAAATCACTTAATGAAAACATTCATTAAACCAAACATTTCAGGCTAACATTTGTTAGACTTTAATAGTGTGAAGAAATCAGCCATTTTCTATGTATGACAACTACAGACAGAGATATGCCAAGAGTAGAAAGGCTTGAGAGGTTGACAGAAAGAATGGACTGAAAAATACAAATGGATTGCGTTCCTCATCATCCTCAGAATTTCCTTGAGTTGAGTGAATTTCATCACAGACTGATTTGAACTCTCCAGCAGAATAACAGTGAAGCAATAAACTATATAAAAAAGTATACAAGGGTATTAAGTGTACTCTCCATGGAGAAGTTGGACATCCTCAAGACTTATTGCCATGTTCTCTGCTTAATGTCACAATACCCAACTGCAACCCATAATATCAGCTGTCCTGCTGGTTAGTCATTTTTATGGCTCCCTGGAAAAAAAAAAAAAAGCTGTTTTCTGTCACTTCAGATGGTTCTAGGTGGTAGTTTTTACACAGACAAAGGCTGAAAAAGATAACTTTTATATCTACATAACACCATAATTTTTATAACTTTTATGACTTTTAAATTTAAATTAAGATTCTTGCCCAAGAGGTAGTTTTTGAATGAAACCTAGAACAGCAAAATGATGAACAAATTGAAGGTATGAATCTTACTTTCATAAAATTGCCTGCCTATGTTTCCTGATTGACTCCTCTAAAGTTTTCTGTTCTCTGGAAGAGGCAAAAAGAGAAAAAAAAAAAAGGTGGGGAAAAGGGGGAAAAAAAGGGAAAGAGGGGAAAAGGGAAAAAAAAGAGGGAAAAAGGGAAAAGAGGGGAAAATATGGAAATATGGAGGGGAAAAGGGAAATATGGAGGGAAAAAGGGGAAAAAGAGAGGAAAGGGAAATATGGAGAGAAAAAGGAAAAGGGGAAAAAGAAAAGAGGGGAAAAGGAAAAAGAGAGGGAAAAGGAAAAAAGCAGGAAAAGAAAAAAGTGGGGAAAAGGGAAAAAAAGGAAAAGAAAAACAAAGCAGGAAAAAGGAAAAAAAGTGGAAAAAAAAAGAAAAGAAAGAAAGAAAAAAAGAGGAAAAGGTGGGGCGTGAAGGAAAAAGGAAATAAAAGAGAAAAGACACCAAAGCAAAGCAGCCCTTCCAGCAGCCTGGTTTCTGTTTTCATCCAAGGTGTTTCTAAGAGCTGCCCAGCGTTCCCCTGGCAGCATTCCTTGGCACACAAAGATATTTACAGCACTCACAAATAATTTACGGCTGCAAGTCCAGAGAACTCACTAATGTGTTCACCTACCTTATAGAAATGTAAATGTTTACCAAAACTGCAAAAAAGACATCTGCTAAGCCCAACACGAGGCGGGAGGAGGGAAACAGCCTGAACATTGCTGCTGCCTGGAATTTTTCATTGTGGTTTTTCAGTATGATCTCTGCAGGGATGGTTTGTGTTCTTCTGCGAGAATGTGGAATATATATGCATTTCATTAGCAATATATATGTATTTCATAAGGTCTGCTGCATAAGGAAATCTTGATAATCACTAAAAAAGACTCTAGATGATACCCTGGCACATGCTCTGCTCTTTCCCTTGACACCTCTTGGGACCAGGATGGCAGAGGAGGTGAGTGACTGCAGCACTCTCATCCCTGCTCCTCTTCTGGAGCACAAGCCGTAGTTCCACTGCAAGTGAACTCTTATTGCATCATATAGTCTCAAAATGAACAGTAATCTATTTTTGCTTAGCAGAAAACAGACTGTGTATCTCATCTGTTCAGCTATATTTTATTCCCAGCTGCTTTTTATGTCCTTGTTTCAGATAAAATGATACTGGAATCTTTCAAGTGCATCAGAAAGCCCATTTTGTCAACCCTTCTCCAAAGAGGGCTTTCAAAAGCTGTGCACTGAAGGGCTGACCTGCATCAAGGAGGACACACAACAGCTCTTGGGTCTGTGCACTGGCTCCACACTGATGTTTTTCCTGAAAAAAATAAAACTATAACCGTAGCTCAGGCATGCAGGTCTTTAAATGTGTGATAGGAGGTTAATTAAAACTAAGCATAAAAGAAAA
>NW_020956058.1:454242-455690 GCF_003031625.1 Empidonax traillii
CAGATAAAATGATACTGGAATCTTTCAAGTGCATCAGAAAGCCCATTTTGTCAACCCTTCTCCAAAGAGGGCTTTCAAAAGCTGTGCACTGAAGGGCTGACCTGCATCAAGGAGGACACACAACAGCTCTTGGGTCTGTGCACTGGCTCCACACTGATGTTTTTCCTGAAAAAAATAAAACTATAACCGTAGCTCAGGCATGCAGGTCTTTAAATGTGTGATAGGAGGTTAATTAAAACTAAGCATAAAAGAAAATCGGGGCCAATAAGCACGTCCTGGTTTGAACATATACACTGCCCCCAAACAAGCTGAGCCAACAACATCTTCCAAGGACACCTCCAGCAAGCTGCCAGCTCCAAGACAGCTAGTAAAGGTGTGTTTGGGCACAGGTTTATAAAACCAGTTGAACATGGCAGGGGTCTCTGAGAGTGCAGGTTGCCACCTTCTCCAAATTTTCTTTTAGTTTCCCACACAACCATTTCCAAAGTCATAATGCCATATAGTATGTCCTGTTGTTATTCTGAATTTTAAAATCAAATGTACAAGAAGGGATTTTAAAAACCCATCCAGATGCTAAATAAGCAGCCACATTTTTAGAAGTTGTTGGCCTACCATTCAACAACAAAGCAAACAGGTTTGGAGCTTCCAGCTCCTGTTCTCAACTGAAGTTTAGGAACCTTCATTTGCATGCCTAAGCAGGAGCTAAAAATTATCCAGTTATCCAAATATCCAATTCAAAGCCCAATTGTAGTTGCCTGCTCATATACAAAACGACTCAAAATTAATCTTTTTTCACTCTTTCAGGCCCAATTTCAGGCCTCTCTTCCACAACACATTTCTCTACCAAATTACTGGCAATTGACAAGAACTAGCAATGTTTTCTTTCAAAGAACACATCCATAGTAAACACAATATTCCCCTGACACTGAGGGCTGGGATGTGCCAGAATGGATCTGTTGATGAGCACACATTATAGCAATAACCTACACAAGCCTGTGAAACGTTCAGCACTTGAGTAAGTAATGTTGCAGATCAGCATTAAAAAGGAGATGCTCTTGTTTTGTCAGAGTTTTGGAGCTTTACTTAAAAGGCCACTTCCAGTAGGCAAATGTTTGTTCCAGGAACCCTTAAGCAAAGTTGAGCAGAGCTTCTGGGTGGGCATGGACAGAAAGGAAAAGGACTTGGGGTAACCATGTAAGTCACCAAAGCTCTGACCCTCACACAGTCCCAGATTGTGCTGAGCTGGAAAAGAACCCACCAGGATCATCCAGTCCAACCCCTGGCCCTGCACAGCCCCATCCCCAAGAGTCACCCCCTGTGCCCCAGAGGATCATCCCAACCCTCCTGCAGCTCTGGCAGCCTTGGGGCTGTGCCCACTGCCCTGGGGAGCCTGTTCAGTGCCAACCACCCTCTGGGGGAAGAACCTTGCCCTGAGATCCACCCTGAGC
>NW_020956058.1:455736-459657 GCF_003031625.1 Empidonax traillii
GCCCCAGAGGATCATCCCAACCCTCCTGCAGCTCTGGCAGCCTTGGGGCTGTGCCCACTGCCCTGGGGAGCCTGTTCAGTGCCAACCACCCTCTGGGGGAAGAACCTTGCCCTGAGATCCACCCTGAGCCTGCCCTGACACAGCTCCAGCCATTCCCTGGGGGCTGTCCCTGCTCCCCCCAGAGCAGAGATGGGAGCCTTTGCCATAACTGTACCCATGCACACAGTATGTGCAGACACAATCTCCACAGGCACTTCCAGAGCTGCCTCACTCAAAAGCCCTCAGAATAAACAGGAAATCAAGATTTGGCAGGAGGGTTCCTTTTCAATCCTTTTCAAATTCAGAGACTGGGGAAAAAAACTCCTCTAAATAGTATAGAAATAATCAGGTCGGAGGTGTCACCTCCAGCTGCAGAATTAAAAATGGGCCTTCAAATATCTGTATCTGTTAAAAGCCATCTACTTTTTTTTTTTTTTTTTTTTTTAAAGAAAAGAGAACACTGATCAAATTGCAGCACAGACATTGACAGAAGCAGGATGCACAGAACATGGTTAATCATCAGCCTACCACTCAGGAACAAATCCAAGCTTAGTAGGAATACTGAATGCCAAGAGAATAAAATCAAACAAAATTGTATTTTTCACATTACTGGAAAAAAATTCTTTCCCTCAATGAAAGCTGTTTGATTAAAAAAAAATAAATTAAGTATATAAATATTCCTAGCACGTCCCATGTGCAAAAAGACTTGCTCAGTAATGCACTATATAATTTTCATTTAAGTCTAGAGTATCATAACAGATGGGGTCCCAGTAGTCAAAAATAAGCGTGTTATGATCATTGGCAGCTATTAGACTTGTGCTAATAAATGATATTATGAAGTAATTTATTGTGCCTAACATTGTAAAAGTTCATGATGATAGTTTCCAAGGAAAAAATTATTGAAAAATCATATTTTCAGGAACACCAAAAAGGAACAGGATGATGTAACAGTTAGGCAAAAGAAATTCCAAGCTCTTTTTATAATCAGAAAGTTTCCATTTGTGCTTACTTAAAAAAAATACTCTGGATAAGCCAAATGGCACTTTTCTTAATAATTCAGCCATTCTATATTGGAGTGCACCAAGTGCATTGATACAAAATAAGGTTGTTATCTTAAAAATAAACCAGCTACCCATCAGACAAAGCCAGGCAGTTCTCTCGACTTTCTGTCTTCATTTACTTCCCAATCTTTTGTTGTCTCCTTTATTTAATAGTAACTGTAGGTCTATTGGCTCACAAATAGGTTCAAGCTGATCCTGCCAGATGATTCAGCTCTGCTTATTTGGCCTCGGCCCTTGTAGTCAGGCACAGAGCTGGTTGGAGATAAACAATTTGTTTAACATGAGTCAAGTTTTATCAAACATCTGAGATCTTTCTTCCCTTTTCTTCCCTGCCTTTTCTCTCAAATAAATGTTTATGCTTTTTCTGAATGAGGGATTGAATGAGGGTTGTTGCTTATGGCTTCAGTGTTCATACAACATTTCTGTATATTTAATCTTTGTTTCGCTATTTATTTTTGCTCTTAATCATTTCATGTGAATGGTGGTGAGTTTTTACTGCATGTTCTGTAGATGCTTTGTGCTGTACAGAAAAGTGAGCGCTGACATGAACAAAATCAACCAGTACTGAGTTACAAAGAGCACACAGAGCATGGAGGGCATGGCAGGCCAGCCCTTGCTGTCCCTGTGGCTCCTCATGCCCAGGGATGCCACGTGGCATCATCCAAGGTCTGTTGGTCAGACCTAACTCTTCCAGAAGATTCAGGACATGAACTTAGAATCACAGAATCACAGAATAACTGAGATGGAAAAGACCTCTGAGATCATCAAGTCCAACCCTTGGTCCGACCCCACCATGGTTCCCAGCCCATGGCAATGATGCCACATCCAGTCTCAACTTGGTGGGGCATTTCCTATATAACTCAATCAAAACCTTTGGGCTGCCTAAATACCTGCAACTTGATTTTGATCTGAAGAGGAACCAACCCCTTTCCAGGTTCTGGCCACTCTTGGCTGTGGCTCAGGTACAAATAAAGCTGGAAGGGACAGTGCACAGTTCCTGCAGTGAGTCTCTGGCACTGGTTACTCCTGTGTGCAGGGCCTCCAAAATGCTCAGGACAGGTCCACAATCAGCTCAACATATTCCTTAACTCCTAAACTCACAAGGGTTTAGGAGAGCTGTTACTGCGAGTGCTCATCATTGTGGGGCTCCTCAATGATCTGGAAATATCATAAATTCAAACAGCGTGGTCAATGATCACATACCCACTTCATAGTCTAAACTGTACTGCATTGAACAGGATCATCTAGAAATTATGGAATAAGGCTCTGAAGCTCCAGACAAGGGTTGAAATACTGTTTGCAGCAGCACTAGAATATTTGACCCCATGCCTTGAAATGTGTACAAGAACAAACAAGAACACATAGTAAAACATATCAGCAACACATCTACAACTGATTCTTGTTATTCTTGGTTATACAGAGGAAAGCAACACAACTAAGAAATTCATGTATCCTTAAATTGTTTTATTACTGAGCTCCCTATAAACCTGGAGAATGTCACTGTAAGACATCCAGCACTTCAAGAAACAGAGAAGGAAGTTGCCTGACGAAGTTTAACCATCAATACATTGAAAATGAGGTAAATCCTTCCCATGAAGACAAATGGAAGGCAAGCAAACAACTGGAACTATTGTGGTCTAAGACTTGGAATCCAAAGTGAGCCCAAGCCAACCTTGTAGGAATAAGGAATAATAATCCCCAAACCATCTATAGACTGAATCAGGACCTGTTTTACACCTATGCTAAACCCACTGTTTACTACAGAAAGGTACAGGACTAACTTCAGACTGTTTTTACTGGTGAGATATTACTTGGCTTTGTGTGAGCACAGATAACACCTTCTTAATATCTAAAATGCCCTTTCCCTCTGTCTACATGCCCACTTATAAATTTGATGTCTTTTATGCTCCTCACGAAAGTGTGTCTCTTCCCAGGGCAGCCCAGCTGAGTCCCAGCTTACAAGTGTATTTATTGAAAGGAGTGCAGCTATAACAACTGTTCTTTTGTCTCTGTGAGAAAAGGCTGCCTAGAGCCAATTATCATTTACCACTCCAGATACACATTTTATGATCACTGTGTTAAACCAAAAAAAAAAACACAAACCCCCAAAAAACAGTCTAAGAACAAGGAGCCAGTTTAATATCTTCAAGTTCAATCACATCAGAAAGGAACCTTTACTTGCATTTTGTGTTGTTCAGTATAATTGTCAGATTTTATTAATTTTGCATGCTAAGCTGGAAACATTAGGCACAGGTTTCTTCTTGGGAGAGCAGCAAAGCTAAAAACAGCACAAGCACCAGAGGAAACTGTGTTTATAATTGCTCTGTTTCTTAGTTGGACTTTGTCAGCTCAACCTGGGTGGCAGCATGACATGGAGAGAAAAAGCTCTCTTTGATTTGGAAAAGGTTGTTTGCAGGTGTCAAAACAAAGTCTACTAGGAAACCAAGGGAAAAATTAAATGCTGTGAGCCATTATTGCAGGTGTGCTCCAGTGAAAATTATCATCCTTTTGTTTTTGCCTCAGTAAATTCGTTGTGCAGTCGAGGCCAAGGAATGGAATTTAAAACACTGTAAGCTCGCAGCAAAACTCAAATCTAAATTTCTTGGTCCAAACACAGAGATTAGAAATTATTCATCCTTCCCACTGAAGACAGGAATACAATGCAGGCTGATAATGAGCAGGCACCAAGGACTAAACAGTCCAAAAGAAGCATCTCTGGCACTGCCTGGATCTAACTCCCAGCATTTCAGGAGCAGCTGCCCCAGAGCCGTGTGGGAGCGATTAGTGTGTCCTGGAAATGCATCCTCGGGGCAGGAGGAGC
>NW_020956058.1:461914-515960 GCF_003031625.1 Empidonax traillii
GATATTCTCAACACACCAGAGATTTTCACTCCTGTGTTGTTGGAAGCTGTTCATTCTCAAGGAAAATCTGGGAGCATTCATGATTTTAATGGGACTAGTCTGAGTCCTTTACAACACCTTCGCTCTTGGAGGTGTCTTTGGAACCTGGAGGAAAAGATGACAAGGCTGACTGGGGAAAAGTACTTCTCACAAGGCCAATTCAAAAAAACAGAGCCTATTTACCCTACACTGATGTGAAGGGAGGGGAACAGGCTGGAAGGGGCTGAATGTGCCAGTAAAATATCGTGAATAAGTTTCCAGTTTCCAGTGTGTCTGTCTGTAACCCCAAGTCAGCAAGGGCATATGTGTGCTCTCAGAAACAGAAGTTATTGTTTCCTCTGGAGTGTTATTCTTTGTTTTTACACATTTATGAGAAGTGGTCCAAATGTCATAATATTAAAAACTGTTAATGTAATTCTCTCTCTGATGGAAGGTTGTTTATGCTGTACTTACAACATGCTTTGCCTCGGTAAAGCTCAGAAGTCACAAGAAGGATTTTATGCTGACTTGGCTTCCATAACATCTATAACTGTGGATTATAATTAAAAAAACACACACAGGCTTCTGTGCATGAGAAACAGAAGAAAGAGATACTGAATGTGCTGTGCCATCATTGCCAGCAAAGATTAAATACATATATACTTCAATTAAATGAAGCATGAGACCTGAGTCCACAGGTTCAGAGCTGAATTAAGTTTTAAGTTAGGTTAGGGTTGTCTTTCTGTGTTTGCTTAGCTCAAGATATTTAATTCAGAGCAGCACCCAGTGACTCTCCAGAGGTATTCACAACAGCAAATTATCTGAGTTGTCTATAAAGCTGAAACTGGAGGAGCTGATGTATCACAGGTGTCCCTGAACACCTTTCCATGCAGTACACAAAAACTGGCCCAGCTCCACTAAGTCTAAACTAAGAGCTTTAATTCAAAGAACCTTTTAATAATTCTACTTATAATGATAAAATATAATTGTCAAAACCCCCCAAAACTTTGTTTTTGCAAGCCAACATAAAATTAGAAAGAAAATCAGGGCAATCAAAACATGTTGAACAGGTTCATGTCTTTCCTGACCCAGAAAACCCATCCCTGTACATTTATTAAACCAAAGCAACCCTCCCATCCACAGCATTTGAAAGGCACAGGATAATTTCTTCATATTTTAACTAAAAACTTTACCTCCTTTTGATAGAGCAAAAATCAAGGTAATCCTCACCATAGCCAGGGCCATTTACCTCAAAACAACTACATATTCCTAACTATATTACTTCCTTATACTGACTGGCAGTTTTACATCCTATTTTCTACATGTCCAGGGGTCACCAGGACAGATGCTAAAGGTCCACTGCTTTCCTAACAGAGTCATCATTTGTCTGTTGGTGAGTGATCTTTAACTCCTACTTTAGAAATTGTTAATATTGTAGCTGGAATCTCATATGGTACCCCCTCAGTGTGGAGACCACGAGCACCACAGCTCATTACTGATGTTACCAATATCAGTAATCTCAGAAAACAGAGTATTTCTCAGGTTACACTGATCCTCTCTCATTCCACTCCAAAAACTTTTTATAGAGAGAACCAGAGATGCCATTCAGCTAGAAAGGCTTTTGTGCCATGTGAACAGCTCTTTGTCACACAGCCCACCAGAGAAAACGATCTATGACAACCCAACCCCAGTTACGACGAGTGGACAACCTGTGGCATATTAAAAAGCATAGCTGAAATAGCTTTAAAATTTATAGCTTAATTATAAAAACACAATTTAAAGCTCACATGAGGGAAGCAGAGGTGGGCCCCTGGAAGTTACTTTCAGTGCAGCAAAATTTACTGCAATTAAGATTGCAGAAATATGCTGTAAAGAAAGTTCAGTAGTGCTTTGAGGTCTACATTTATGTCCAATACTTTTACATATATTTTCATTCATATCAAGTGCTCTGAAGCTGTGACAGCTCCTTCCAGCCTTCTGGCAGGGGCAGTTGTTGCCTGTTGAGAGCAGGAGGAAGGTTGGCTTTCCCTGGGGTCCCCTGGGGTTCACTGGTACCCCAGTCATACACTGGAATAATGGTTGTGACCCATCTTTGTGGCAGACTCAAACAAAGAAAGGCTTAACCCTTATGTTTTAGGTTTTCACACCAAATTCTCCATTAAGCACTACAAACAAGTCATTGTTTAGGCAGCATTCCTGCAAAAGCAGCATATAAACATGAGAGCAGCAGCAGCAGCAGCACACTGCAGGGCCCAGCTCCCACCAGGGACAGTTCTGAAAATAGCCAGAGCCTTGGATTTTGGGCACCAGCCTCGACAGGATATTCCTACCTTCCATAATGCTCAGGCAAATTAAGACACTGCATAAAATGGTAGATTCCAAACACCCTCACAAACAGAAAGCATTAGAAGTGAAATACCAATAACATTTCCTCTAAAGCAATTGAGTGTCTTGGTTTATGGAGTAGAACCTCATCATTAGTTAGAGAATCCTCTCACCACTGAGCCTGGGGCTTCGTGGAAATTCAGGTGAAACCCAAGATAACCTCCACTGTTTTGATCCTGAGACTTCACAGTTGATACCATCAGTGCCATTTTGGGGCACCAGAATCTGGTGGAACTGCTCAGAATAATCTTGAAAGGGCTGTTCAGGCTCAGCACTAAATACACTGAGGAGACGAAGAGTGCAGGAACTGATGCAGATAAGTTTATAGTCAAGGACTATACAGAGGGCTGCACATTGATTGCAAGGAAGAAGAAAGGGGAGGAGAAAGCTCCTTATTATGTTATCTGGTAGTTTCTTTTTTGTTAAGTTTTTATTTGGTTGCAATTTCAAAAATATAATTAACAGTCCCTCGGCAAAACTGAAGAGGTGGAATACTAATGGAAATTTTAATCTTCAGCATAAGAAATCAAAAACATTTGAATAGCTTACATACACAAACATCCATTATGTATGTAATATTTTCAATTCAAATGTAATATTTTCTTGCCACCCAGGTTTCCATTGCTTTCTACTTTAAAATCTTTTTAGCAATTCTACCTGTGCTGTTAAGAATAATTATATTGGTAAGCATCATGTTTGTAGAGGTTAGAAAAGTAATCTTAAAACTCTGGGGTTGGTTTGTGATAAGTATGGGGTGAGTGGGATATTTCTGTCCTCAGTTTATTTATTTAGGTTATGGCCCTTATAAGCAAAGTGAAACAATCCTGGAGTGCTCATTCAAGAGTTTGTGCTGACTTGGAGAGCTGTTTTCCTTGGCCTCTTCATTCCTTTCTTTCTGGACACCTGAGTGTTTTCCAGCTGTGTTTTATCCTGTCTAGAACAGATATTCTGCAAAGCCAGTCTCAAGTGTTCAGTGATTTGATGGTTCTGTGAATGAATCAGTGAGTCAGAGAGGATTAGTTCCTGGTGCTGTCCCTCACTGGACTCCACTCACAGGTTTTGGTTTGGAGGACACTGTGGTGTCCCAAACAGTTTGTTTCTCAGCTCAGTAACTGTTTCACAGCTGGTGATTTGGGTCTGTGTGAATGTGTACAGGTACATTTGTGTATGTGCCTCATCTATAATCGAGAGGCATTTACACTGCCTGTCCAACAGCAAAGCCACCCATTCCAGCCATGTGATGCTCCTGTGAGAGCTGAGAAAGCACCTCTGAATGTCTACCCTTCAGTCCATGGTTAAGAGAAGTGTCAGGGTGAACACTGGCACCCATTATAGCAGAGAGAGAAGATGAGGCAGAGAAGATTAAAAAAAAAAAAAAAAAAAAAAAAAAAAAAAAAAAAAAAAAAAAAAAAAAAAAAAAAAAAAAAAAAAAAAAAAAAAAAAAAAAAAAAAAAAAAAAAAAAAAAAAAAAAAAAAAAAAAAAAAAAAAAAAAAAAAAAAAAAAAAAAGGAAAAATGAAACAGGAAAAATGAAGAAGGATAAAAATAGAATAAAGAAAAGAAATGGGAAGTATAACAACTTCACTGCAGGTGTGAATCGCTGTGCCTTGGTGCTACATCTCAGTAAACAGAATAAATGCTTGGTGATGTGTGACTGCTTTCCAATCAGTGAGAGCAACGTGCTGTGACTGGGAATGGATCATCTCTCAGACTTCCTTTCCACGGGGAAAAAAAACAATGACAGTTATCATGGTAGTCCTGCACTAAGAAAAAGATGACTGCTCCATGTACTGAGTCAGGAAACCCTCTAATTTCAGAAGTTAAAATCATCCTTACAGCTTAAACTCGATTTCACAAGTGGTGTGACGTGTTTGTAAGAAATCCTACAGCCACTAAGAAACCTCTCCCACACCCTCTGGGGCAGGAGCAGCAATTTCAGCATCCCCCAGTGGCTTTACTGGGACTGTCATGAGGAAACCTTAGCAGAGGCAGTGAGTTTCCTGCCAGAGATGCCAGGGAGCCCCAGCTGATGGTGTCTGCAGGTGATCTGCACTCCCAGCAGCTACACAGTTCTGCAAAAAGTTGATGAAACTTGCACAAGCATTTACATGCTCAGGAAAGCATTATATGAACTAACAGTAAAAACCATCAGCTACAACAGCAATGATATTGCAGGGGGCCTCACTCCATGGTCCCTGCCCACCCTGGGTTTTGCTGGCAATATTTTTTATTTCTCGTGATGGTGGGTTTACGTTTCCTAGTGGAAGGCCACTTCTCCTGCCATGGAGAGCTGCATCCTTGCCTACAGTGGTTAATGCCAGCTCAGGCTGCCAACAGGTGACAGGAATTTACAGCAGAGAAGATCAGTTTGTGTATTTGATTCCTGCACGATTCAGACACTTGCACAGGGATCAAAGGAGGCAGGTGTAAGTTCTACCTGAATACTGAACAACTTACGAGCTGTGTCATCACTTGCCATTTCTGACCTGTTCAGACAGTTCTCACCCCCATTTTTAGACTACTGAAGGCAGCAGTTTAATTTCTTCTCTTACAGAAAGAAATTCCAGTTACTGCAGAGCTCTGAATGATATTGAATCAATGTCAAGTGCTCAAGTTCTCTCTCATACATCAGCGTGGCTGCTGAAAGAAATGGAAATTTCCTTCTTGTGATCCTGATCTTGTTTGAGGGCTACAAGAGTCAATTTTGTGATTTTACTGTTGAGTTTTAAGACACTTCTACAGAAAAAATAGCTTAGCCATTCCCCTAAGCCCACAGCAAACCTGGCAATCACTATCTTTTGGGGTGTTAGGATACTCTTATCCTGATGACCAATATTTTCCTGCTCTCCATTTATGTCTGTTTGGTTTGTTTCTCTGTATCTGTAAGGGCAGACATGGAATACATATGAAAGCAAATGCTATTTTTCCATCATGGCAACTTACTCCCTCGGGTTGCCACCTTAGAGAGAGAAATTGGATGTAAATAATGTCACTTAATGTACCAAATAACATTTATATGCAGTAAAATCCTCCCTTCAGACACTGACTGCCTACTCTCTTTTATAGGCTCACACTTAGCAATTAAGCCACTGAACATCTGGGCTTCCAATCACTCAGTAATCATTAAAATCAAAAAGAAGATCCACTGAATGCCTCTGTGGGTCAGAGCATGGAAGATAAGCCCAAAGCAAAATATCTGTGGCACACACAGAAGGGCACACTCTGAAAACAGCTGATGCCTCTTATTCAAAATTTACCAAAGCAGTGGAGGAAGCTGAGCATCCTGATGATTTATGTGGATAAATAACTTAGTGTGATGCAAAGGTTTGCACATCTTTATTACGATAAAACAACACCTGGTGCCCTTTTGTTACCATCTGCATGTTCAAAATAATTTGGTCAGCATTATTGGTTTGGAAGATGGCCAGGGAGTCAAATGATTCACTAAATGGTGTGTGTGAACAGAGGAATTCCGAGCAGGTTTTTGAGGTATGGTAACAACAAAACTTTCCCACGTGTTGCCCTGGCTGGCAGCTCACCAGGGAATGGAAGGGAATGGAAGGGAATGGAAGGGAATGGAAGGTGCCCCTTTGCCTGTGGAGCTTCCTTAAAACTGCTCCCTGAGGCCCCTCACCTGCCTGGACGTCCCAGCAGAGGGAGAGGACGTTGCAGTCAGCACTTGTCCCTCACAACTGGTTGTAAAGCTTGTCTATCCCAACGGGAGCTGCAGATCCACACTTTGGATTCCCAGATATTTCATAAATAAATAAAGTGTACTAATTAAAGCATCCTTTTTTTTTTTTTTTCTAAACTTCCTTTTTTGGTGGTATTTTTTTATTTTGCTACGCTCAAACCTGTTCACAGACTTTACCGTGGAGATATGTTTGAGAGGGGGAGGAGGAGGACAAGCATCACTCAGTGGAGGACAAGAGCTACTCCAAATTCTCATGGAAACTTTTCCAATACTTCTATGCCACAGGAAAGCTGGCTAGAACTGAGGGAACCAAACAGCACACCAAGGAGCTACTCATACTAAACAGTTTGTCTCCAGAAATTGGGAAACACGTAATTCCTTCTTAGAAAGGCATTTCAGTCACTTGTTTATTCAGTTTATCTCATATGGAGGCTCTTTAGCACCTGCAATCCCACCAGTTTGGACAGGACAGGTGGAATTCGTGCATTGCTGTTCCTCTACAACTCTCAGAAGTTGTGAGCATTCAGAGACACAACTTCAGAAACCACCACCTGTGGGTGGTGGCAGCTTTCTGCAGCTCCCCCTTATTGCCACTCCATGGAATGTCTGTGTCAGCAATTTACCACATTCTCTTGGTAATCAAAGCTTACATTGTGGAAAGAGTCCACGAAACATCATTAAAACCAAAATACTTTATTGGAGCTATAAATATTTTATCATTTAAACTGAGGAAAAATCAGCAAGTGCCAGAGGTGGGGTGTCCAGTCTGGGAAATGGCACCTGTGGTTGGGCTCTCCCTTTTTCCCTGCAAATAAATTGGGCAGCTGTGGAGCTACTCTGACCCTTTTCCAAACCAGTGACAGTCAAGCCAGTTAACATTTATAGACATTACAGTATCTGTAAAACTGACTTACCTTTTCTTTTGTAAACACTATTTTTCATTAATTACTGCCCCATCTGCTTCAAAAAGCATTGACCTGAAACATGGAATACAAGTGAGTAGCCTGGAAGCAATGGTTTATGTTCACATAAAAAACAGTGTAGTGAGGCTATTTTGGAGCACAGAAAATCACAAAAATGATAATTTCTGTTTCCTTCAAGTGCTCTCCTAGCAATCATTTCATAATAAGAGGTGCATTTTTCTATTCAAAATGCAGTCCTGTAGTTCAAAACTTAGTGCTGGCTTATCCCCTGAGGTATTTGGACATAAAAGAGATCTAATATGAAAATTAGCCTCTGTGAATAAAATATAAGCAACACTAGAGGTTTTTTTTAATTGCTGAAAACCCAATTGAAAAGGAAAGAATGTTTAAGTATCTGCCTTTCATAACACAATGTAATTCTAGAAATTCAATGGAATCAGAAGGAAGCTCACAGGGAATGTTTCCCAGAACTATGAGCATTCCTTTATTAATGCAAAAGGTTATTTACAGCAAATCTAAATAGAAACAGAAGAAGACATAACAGCAGAATTCTTGGATATCCTGGGGATAGTTTGCTTACACAGAATTATTTTAATGCTCTAACAGGAAGTGAGAAAGGAAGGAAGAGAAAGAGAAATGCTTCTCTATTATTAAAGCACGGCTCCACTGCCCAGATGGAGGATGTAACTGAGCAAATCCACAGTTAGCAGCAGTGTAAGTGGGCTTATTTATACCAGCTGAGGGTTGCTACAATAAATAATAAGCTTATAAATCAAAAGCTTGGATACTGTTGGACCATTCAAATTTCATTCATCTTTTTCGTTCTTTAGATTTCTAACCAACACAGAGTGGAAACAAAAGGGCCGCAGTTTTTGTTGCCATCATGTTCTGCGTGGGAAACCTGTCTCTCTTCCAGCAGCTCCACAGGAATTATATGAAAAAATGCTCAAATCTCTGGTCCTCCTTGTTCATTTTCATGAGCACAGACAATGTTGGGGAAATTTGCCAAAGGCAGAGTTAGCATTTTCTCTTTTTTTGTTGTTTTGTTTTTCCCCCTCGAAACAAGGGGTAACCTCAGGCAGTGTTCCCTGTCCAGGCCTGGGACATCTCCCTGCTAAATACACTTTGTGCACTCCTCCTGCCATGCACAGCTTCACAGGCACCACCTCTTCTTCCTCCAACCAAATTCTCTAAACCAGAAAAAGGTAAATTTACAAGCTGGAATTCAAAACAACAACATCAAAACATATGATTCAGCCAACACCAGTCTTCTAAGCGGTCATAAACCCTCATGTGAAATATATACCCCAAGGAAGAATTCCCAAACTTCAGCAGTGTCCAAATTGCTCAGAAAATATTGCCAGATGTACAAGTAACAGTCAGCAGTTGTATCTTGGCCATTCAGGCACAGAATACAGCCCATGTGGGTTCACTTGAGGTTAAGTGGCAAATCTGGACTCAAGCTTTAGATTAGTGAAAAAAAAAGTGACACCTCTATTGAAAGTGGAAAGAATGTATTTATAAATCTATCTCAAAATCCCACCCTTTCATTTGTCACACAGCAGTTTTCTCTTTACATCACAGGCATCTTTTACTGGCCATGTCCTGTGTTTTTTAAAACAACCTTTGGAAAATCCAAGTGGGTTGATGTTTTCATGTGAGCAGCAGTGAAATTTGCTGCTGTTTGTTTTTTTTCCTGCAGTCACTGACACCTGAAGGTGAACATCCCCAGATTTTGTCCCAGGGTTTATTGGCAGGTCTGGCATGACAGACTTAAAAGCTTGAGAGATTCACTGATGTTTAACATTACCAGAACCAGTCCTGGGTAATAGTAGGGAGCACTTTCTATTCCCAGAACAATGACCATGACAACAGCCTGTGGGATGACAAAGAAGGGAGAATACGAATGAAGAATTTCAAAAATATTTTTATAGGAGAAAGTGCTTGTGCCTGGAAAGCACACAGGATCTCAAGTGACTCACTGTACCTCGTGCTGGCTCCCACCTTGCTCTAAAAAACAAATTGACATTTTCATACCCAATTGCACTGATATTCCAAGCACCACCAGCACCTCTTTGCTATCAGCAGGTTTCTGCCTTCCAGAATTCCCCATTTTTATGGGAATTTTGATAAAACAGGACCATAAATCATAAGAAAATTATTTACTCATGAAAGTAAAGATAATACTAATCCTCTACACACTAGCACAGCTTTACCTGTGTGAACAGAAGATGAAGATGTGTTTATAGGATCCAAATCCATCAGCACCTACCACCTACTCGCAAACAGCTACACTGCTGAGGGATTTTCTCTTTCAAACTGATAATGCAATTAATAAACATATGAGTCACATTAGAGAACAATGAATCTCTGGTGTCGTGCTAATTAAAAACCCAGTATTACATTACTTCCTCAAGGGCTCATTTTATAATTTTTAGGATTATAGCACATTGATTAATTTATACAAGTTTTTAATCCCCTAGTATTTAATGAAGTCTAGGAACTTGGGAACATGTGCATAATTCAGATTTGTATAATTTTATTACATGAGAGAAAAGTTAAACTGGTCATGTACTACTTCATGTAGAAAAGTGTCTGAGCACACCAGTTCGACCAGCAGCCTATTAACCATTTGCAATGAAAACATTTGAGCCTGAATTAATTCTGGGGTTATTAGATTATTTTTCAGCTTGCTAAGGACTCCAACAAGCATCGCTTGTCTTCTGTGCTTGTCAACTGCCTTTTAATTAGCTATTGTGGAACAACTGAGCACAGTGGGAAACTAATATCTGCTCAAGTTATCTGCCATATCATTTCGAGAGCCTTGCAAACAATATTGTCATTATCCTGCCCAGCCTCAGATTTACCCACTCTGTAAGTCAAAATGGTTTGCTGCAGATAGAGGTGGGAAAACGCACTGCAAGTGAACACTCCAGGAACCAGCAAAAGACACAGGTGAAGACAAAATATTCCACAAAGATGAAATGCTGAATTGTGTTTCAGGCTGCTGTCTGGCTCATTTTTACAGCCTCAAAAATGCAGCTCAGTCACTCAGTTGTCAAAATGTTTGACCCACCCACAAACCGTAGGCTTGAAAACAAGAGGGTTTTATTTTAAAGTCTTCTGTACACAGTGTAAAATATCTCAAGAGCTACACTTTCAGGAAACACAATCCTGAGCCCAAACCCAGGCCTTCTTATACCTCAAAGGGGGGAAACAAAACAAACAACCCCATAGAAAAGATGAATTCTGAAGTCATGGTTAACCAGACCTTATAGGAGGTCAGGGTCGGGCTCCAGCTCGAGGCTTTAATCAAGAGACACAGAAAATCTCCAGGTGCTTGGAGAACGTTTTCTGGTCCAGTGATGGCTAAAGAGAAACGTTACTGAATCTCCAGCTCCCTACAAAGTGCAAGCACGAAGGAAGGAGACTGAGTGTTCAAAGCACTGAGGAATATCGTGGGGGTGGAGGGGGACAGGGTTCTAATTAACGGCACTGCCACACCCTGCAATGTTTTCACTCGAAGTTGTGAGACGTAAAAAAGGAAAAAATTTGCACAGTCACAAGTACAAGCTGAGACTGACCAGTGAATCTGCTTAAAGACAAGATTTATGAGCAATCTCTTCATGACATGCTGCACAAAAATTTCTTAAGTTTGTCATTTGTTGGTTTTACAGGCCTGGCTTTTCAACTTTATATCCTTTACTTTAATTTGGATTTCCAAGATTTAGATGACAAGGAATTAAAAACAAACAAACAAACAAACAAAGAAAAACATGAATGCTGGTTAAGCAATAATTAGAACTGATAAGCACATTGGTCTGCACTGTGAGAATGTGGGACTTGCATTCTGCTTCCCATCCCTTTGCTGTTTGGCAGCATCTCAGCAGTTCCCTCACACAGATGTAACCAACTGAACATGGCATCTGTCTGGGTGGGGATTGACAAAGACATTTGCTGGGGTATTTATGTTTTCCAAACAAGTGAGCTGGCATGGTATGAACCTCTCCTTACCCCCTTGCACAGACACTCAACAATGTTCGTCAGGAGAACACCTACAGTAAGATAGAACAGCCTCTGTGTTGGTAAAGGTGGTAAGTTGTCTCTACTGTGTGATAAAAGCTGTTCCAAAACCTAATAATTAACCTGAGTTTGCAGACTATTTAAAGAAAATTCCTTTTTGTTCCTATTTTAGAAAGATCTAACACTGACAGCAATACTAAAAATTAGACTTTGGTGCTAAAAAGTACTCAGCCATAAAACATTTATCACCTCTTCCAGAGGAAACACCTTTAGATTATTAAATATCTGGGTTTATTCCGACTCAGAGTGCAGTGCCAGGCAGAGAGGTAATTACACAGCAGGGAGAAGTGTCTCTGGGAAGGCAATGGGAAGAAAAGGCCCTTATTTATTTCAGCTCCTCACAATTATATTCATTTTCTACATATTTTTTGAGAATCACACTTGCCTGTCACGTTTTCACCTCAGACAGCAGAAAATGATTAGTGGTATGAGCAAAAGTCATGTTTTCCTGTGACAGTGAGGTGCTCAGTGCAGAGACAATGATCATTTGGGGCTCAGTCTTGGGGAGCTCAGATACAGCACTTGTAACAAGGCTTCCCTGTAACTTTATATAAGGCAAAAATTAAAATCTCCATATATTTTGCCTCATTTTGCCTTTTTCAAAGGCAAACTTAAATGTAAAAGATTATTTTTCAAAGTAACTATTTGGAAGACAGAACATGCAGAAATGCTACCTGAGCAATACTGTCAAACCTTTCCTGCCCCACTCACAGTCACTGGGAGGAATCTCCAGTGGGTGTTGCTTCTGCTCCCAGGGAACAGGGACAGGAGGAGAGGGAACGGCCTCCAGCTGTGCCAGGGGAGGGGCAGGTGGGACATCAGGAGGAATTTCCCCCTGGAAAGGGTGGTCAGGCAGTGGCAGGGGCTGCCCAGGGAGGTTTGGAGTGCCCAGCCCTGGAGGTGTCCAAGGCAGGCCTGGCCGTGGCACTCAGTGCTCTGGGCTGGGGACAGGGTGGGGATGGGGCACAGGGGGGATCCATGGGCTGGGAAGTTTTTACCAACCTCAGTGATTCTGTGATTCTGTTTCTGGGGTGTAATTTAGCAAATCAAATAGGAGTATCGGCTTGTAGACTGCACGAGCTCTCTCTGAAATACTATTCAGCATCATTCTTTAGGTTTCCATTAAAAATTTTATAGATGCTTTTGTAGGGCTGCTACCTTGGCACTTCAGTGTCTCCATAATCTCTACTCTCACTAGCTATCTTCCCTTTTGCTGCCTCTTTTTGTCCAGGCACATGCAGTCCATCTCAAACACACAGCATTTGTTAAACACCCTGCCCTAAAAAGCTGTACCATCGCTGGAGGATCCTGCCTGGCTCCAAGTCCGTCCTGCAGAAACACAATCCCCCGTCCCACATTCATCAGCTCTTCCCCTGAGCACAGGGGATATTCCAGGAGCTGATGTTACAACACCTTTGCTTTGTATGTGTCACCTGGGTTGTCACACCATCTCAGGGCAGTGACACCAGCTCTGATGTGCAGCCAACACCTGCAACTACTGCTGTCATAAGACTCTGCTTTAATTGCTGATAGGTTCCTACACTTTAATTGCTCTGGCTGACATTTCCCATTCCAGGCTGATGTTTGCCTCAGGCTTTTTTTTTTTTTTTTTAAGTTTCAGCAAAAATTACTCGGCTTCTTTTCTTAGAGAATAATTGAAGGGGAAAATACATTGTTCTTACCATGGTAAATTTGCCATTTCATTGAGACATTCCAGTACCCTCTGATTTACATCAGTGGCCTAATGTTTTACTTAATGTAAGAAGAAGCTGGAAATGTTATCCAAATTTAGACAACTTAGGAATTTGTGGAAAATTGCAGATAACATGCTTCGAGAATGCTGCAAATTGAAGCATTCAGAAGTCAGGAGTGGCAGAGCTAGGGATAAGCAGCAGCTTTCCCCTGCATGTAGGCATTGTGAGTCCATATCATCTAGCCTTGTATTTCATCATACAGAAGCCCAGGTGGCTGAATTAAGGTTGCATGTCTTGCATTTCCCAAGTTCTGAGGATTTTGTGTTGGTTGGTTTTTTTTTGCAAACTACCTCATTCTTGTAAACACCGCTTGATTTTGGTTTGCAGTTTGCAGTAAAATAGAGCTGAATGCAACATTTACTTACTTCAAAACACAAATCTAGGATTCTCTACCTAAACTCTGTTGAAAACACATGACGGTCTCATGCTAAAAAAAAAAACCCTAAAGCAGACACTTGATCAAACAAGGTATTGTTGGGGTGGGTTGCCTTGGAGGGCTTGTATAGCTGAGTTAAGTAACATCAGGGATCCTGTCTGAAAGATGTGTTCAGCAGGAGGATCTCTAAATGATTTATGAGCAGCTGAATCAATAAGCAACCCCTGGTGTTGAAAATGTCTTTTGAAGTGAGGTATCCCAGGCTGCTTTTACCATGTCTGCCTGGAGTCCAAAATAAGG
This sequence comes from Empidonax traillii, assembly GCF_003031625.1. Taxonomy (NCBI): domain Eukaryota; kingdom Metazoa; phylum Chordata; class Aves; order Passeriformes; family Tyrannidae; genus Empidonax; species Empidonax traillii. Next base: position 475,447 of record NW_020956058.1, read on the forward strand.
AAGCAGGTGGAAGATTAACATCTCAACAGGCTCTCGAGGAGTAGGATTTCCTAAGGAAATCTTTCCTAGTCATTTAACCACTATTGCCCCTCAGACAAAGGTTCTGCTGGAAGAAAATTGGAGAAAGAGTCGTGATAAAACTCTGGGATCTCCACAGCACTGGAGCACAGGAGTTTCCAGTTTGCAGCTGAGAAGTGCAGATTGTACAGACAGAATCATAGACCCACAGAATGGGCTGGGCTGGAAGGGATCTTAAAACCTCACCTTATTGCACCCCCTGCCATGGGCAGGGACACCTTCCACCAGCCCAGGTTGCTCAGAGCCCCCTCCAACCTGGCCTTGGACACTTCCAGGGATCCAGGGGCAGCCACAGCTTCCCTGGGCAACCTGTGCCAGGGCCTGCCCACCCTCACAGGGAAGGATTTCTTCCTAATATCTAACCTAAATTTCCCCTTCTTCAGTCTGAACCCAGATGCAAACAGGATTATTGTCAAAAGGAAAATGCTAACACTCTGAAATGCTTAGGTTTTACATCATGCATTATTTTTTGCTTAGATTTTGCGTAAAGAATGTTTATCAAAAAACCCACTAAAAACATTAGGACACCAAGGAAACCTCCTTTGCTGTTTCCCACTCAGAAATGCCACAGCCACTGGCAGTGAACTTCAGGGCTCTTTGGCTGCCCTAGAGATGCTGAGGACACTGGTGGAAAACCACGACTTTGGGGTTTATTGCTGAAGAGAAGAAAATCTGACACTCCTGACACAGTTAGGGGTCCAAGAGCTGCTGGATTCACTGTCATGAAGCAGTAACTTCTGCGTGAAGACAGGGCTCTTCAGCATGCGAGATTATTAATGTAAAACTAGGATCAGGCTTCCAGGCTTATGGGCTACCAGTCTTAGGACTAAGAGCTTCTGAAAGTCAATTTTATCCCTCAGCTGTAAGTTCTGAGAAAGAGGACAGAAAGATCTATCAATGCACAGTTCCACCCAGACAAACCAAAGCCAGACATTGTGAGTCTTGATGTTCTGCTAAGAACACCCATAAAATCTGCTACCAGGAGTTGTATCACTCCACTGGAGTAACAGAATAGCACCCTCACAGGACTAGCAAATGTGTCACATATTCATGGTTTCAACCAATAAACTGTGACAGACACCCTTCTAATCATTTTCTGAGAAAGAAAAAAACCACCTTGCTGAGTGAAAATTCCTGACCCAACCACGCTAATTATGCTCAAAGTGCCAGGTATGGGAACGGACTGAACTTCGCTGACTATCAGCTTCACAGATTAAAGATTTTCTCTGATTTTTTTTTTTTTTTAAGGGGGAGATAACACCAGACATCTGGTTGAATTTTAACATTTCTTAGTAGAGACTTGACAAGACAACAGGCTCCCAGTTAATGAATTCAAAGCTCCATGAATATAGAACAGCTCCAGCTCTGCGAGGATGAGCGTTACCTCCAGAGGGCTCAGCTACAGAGCACTGGTGCTTCATTTTGTCAGGAAGGTTACCCAGCTATGTCACCAGAAAGAATCAGCTGATTTCCTCTGGGATCACCACTGGTTCAGAACAGCTCCATCTAGTTAGGATAAAACACACCTAAAACATGAGCGAGTAACACAGGGCTGATTATCTTCCCTTTCAATGAAGTTCACATCGCTTGTGACACGCCAGCGAGGGATGCAGAGTTTTTAAAAGACCCTGTGGCAAGAATGAGAGCACCTGGAGTATTAGGAAAAAGGAAAAGCTCATCAGAGTTACAGAGGGAGAAAAGCTAGCAAACAAAGAAGGGTCTTTGACTTGACGTCTGATCAGACTATTCCAAATGGCAGATGGATCACTGAAAACAGAGGAGTTCTGTGCTGCCAGCAAGTACAACTTCTGCTTAAAATGTACTAGAACCTGGAAACAATAGGAAATAAACCAGAAGAGCTCAAAATGTCTTGGATAATGCAGACATCTGTTATAATTAGGCTGCATGAATGCAGCAAAACGTTCCCATAAATACTCCCTCTGGTACTGGTGGCCATTTGCTGTGGTCACACGGACTCACCTGGCCACGAGCATTCCACAGACCGGCACAAATATTTGTAGAAAGCAATTTAGAGCCATGGAAACAAAACTCCATCTGCCTGGGTATGTTCCCTGCATTGTTCCCAGAGTCAGGCACTGTAAAGAATCAGGGCAGCAACAGGCAGTGTGGCACAGACATCTCAGCCTGGTCCTCTGCCACCAGCACCACAGGCACGGAGCTCAGCCCAACTGTGCAAGTGCCAGACCATACTGGGGCTTTGCTACTGCAAAATATGCCTGGAAAACTAATTTAAAACAAGTGCAGCAAATGACTGGGTGCAGTCAATATGAATTTTCGTGTCTAGCCTTCACAGAAATTACAATATTAATAGCATGGCAGGGTTTAGGCCCACCAGACCTAACATTGTCTGTCCCTCCTTTCAGAACAGGGAAATGAGGATAGCACCTGTAATACTGCTATTAATGTCTTCCTTCCCTTTAACAGTGCAAGAAGGGACCCTTCAGCCTGTACTGCTTATTCTGGACACCAACTGGTTACACAGGAAACAAAGGCAGAACCAGATATAGATGTCCTGTCCCCAAAGGTTTCAACTGCCTCTGTGTGGATACATCCCTTCACAATCACAAATATTAAACAGGAGCTGTCAACAAGATTATTTTAGAGGAAATCAGATAGCAAAGCATGAGTAATTACCTCAGTAAATCAAGTAATCTCTTTAATCTTGAAAGGAAATTTCAAACCTGCCTTTCAGCAAGCTTTATTTCCGTTCCCATACTCGATTTAGGTGTAAAAAATGTTTGGTTTTATTTTTAAGAAATGCAGAGCAGGCCTGAACTCAGAAGACCGTGTCTTGTTGGGTGTGAAGAAATTATTTAAGACAAATTACAGTGCTGTCACACTCATACCTCATAGTTTAAAATAAATCTTGTCATCTAATTATACAAGAGCTTGAGTTTGTTTAACAAATTTCTCAGAGGTATTTGTGTGGCACTACATCTCCCTTCTCCTTTGATTATAGCCTATCATGTCAGTCTTCTCCCTCTATAGCTCTGGATGGCTCATTGTGGTGTTTAACAGGTTGCATTTATCACATCTCTTCAGCTGGGCTGAAGCAGATAAAACCATGAAGTCTCAGTAAAGCTCTTGGCAAATCACAATTAAAGAATTATTTCAAAACAAAAGGCACCCCGAAATGGGATTACTGGTCCCAAACTAACAACTTCCACAGGAAGAAACTGGGTCTCTGAAAACAGTTTTGATGTCCCACCCACAGGTCTACTGAGGGAATTAAGGGAAAAGGAAAATTCCCCTTGTGTTTTAATTCCCATGCTGTCTTATCAAAATGCCAGGGCAGACTTGACTAGAATCAGTCAAATGATGATAATTATTTCAAGAAAATACTGTCTGCAGAAGAATCTGCCCCTTTCTTGCTTGTCACTGAAGTCAGATAAGCTGTGAATTGTTCAAGAGGATCCTCATTGAGGCAACAAGAAGAGGGGCAAGGAACTGTCATCAGAGGAAAATGAAGTTAAGCACAGCTCCCTAGAATTGTTACAGAACTGAAAGAATTTCATTGACCAAGACATTAAAGGCAAGTGTAAAAAAGTACAATACCCAATCTCCACAGGGAACGGGAAGCACTTCAGGAATTTGGCAAGGCCTAAGTGCCTGGGCCTGACTGTGAAAGATGACATCTTATCTCACAGATGTTATTTTCTGTAAGCCAAGAATAATATTTATGGCTTAATCACCTGATCATCATAATCTGGCTTCCTAGTGACTCATAACTGCGAGTGCTTGGGAACATACGAGTGCACACCCAGCACTGGCAGGCTGCATCTCAAAACAGGTCAATTGGTGTTTTCCAGCCCATGAATTGTCGAGCCCTAAACGAAGATGGGTCATTTCTAGCTCTCTGACCAGTGTAACATCCCAGATCTCTGGAGATCCAGCCCTTCCCACTGGTGGTTCTGCAGACACTGTGCCACAGCTGGGTTCATGTGCTCAGTAATTACAGTTACCTTGCAAAATGCCTCGCTGTTAAGCTGGGGTTGACATTAACAAGCTGTTAAATTAAATTTGGATGCAGTTTGGAGGACTCCCCTCAAAACTCAAACACAAATGTGCCCATTCCATTAAGCAATGAGGACCATTTGAGCTCAGATGGAGGGGAACAGCAATTTTAAAAGGCCAGTTTTATTTGCTGATTTTTTTTTTTCCCTCCTTCAGTACTTCCAGCTGCTTCTTTCTTTTCCCTGCAGTGGAGGAACTGCAGCTGCTTCATCACTTTTTTCAGACACATTCCTATTACTGGGCTTATTCTGCAGGTATCACAGTCATGACACGTTCCCTGATTGCATTCAGGAATATCATTGTTGAACTCCTCTGTTATCAGCAATAAACTGACTGTAGTTTTCCAGCACTGAAATTTAAACCAAAAATTGTAAAAGAAGGGGAGATATCATAGCCCTGCCTGTTTAGTTTACAATTTAATATCTCCATCAAAATCAGATTTCGATGCATATATTCACCCTTTCTATTATATAGGATCTAATTCAGGATCTTTTCAAACCTTTATTCCAACACTACCTCAGAATCAGAATTAACTGCAAACTTTACTTATCACAGTAATTATTAAAAGCAGTTCTTAGCATCAAAAAAGAATAAATAAAATTCATAAGCAGCAAGCGTTACCCTGTCACTTCAGGAATTTTGAGCAAAAATTAAAAAAAAAAAAAAAAGGGGAGAAGGGGAGAATTTGTGTATTTCCAATAATAAATCAGTAAATTTCTTTAGTTTTTGAAGAAGAATTTCCACCAAAGTCCATCTTAATCTTCTGGAGGAGTGAAAGTGGTTTCATTTCAGAGCAAGAAAGATTTGCCTTTCCAACCTCTGTTCTGTGCCCCTCCAGGAGACTTTTGTCCTGGTGGTGGTGGTGGTGATGAAAGCAGCTGTCTGTTTGTGACAAGAACGGGAAAATCTTACTGATGAAAAGCTTTTTGGTTTGTTTCTCAACTAAATCAATAAACCCCCAAATTTACCAGTTCACTTTCCATTTTGGAAGGCATTGGACAGCAGGGCACAATGGTGTTCCTTTATTCTCTCTACTGGTCTTCAAATAATGCTATTTGGGATCAGGGACCACCTGAGACACGCCAGTACAAACGCAGTTTGGTTCCATAGTAACTGCCATGCTGCTGTTTAGTGCATTGTGCATGGCTGTATAAATTAATCACAGGTTCACACAGTGGCTCTGCAATTTGTCTTTCCAGAGTTACTACTGTCAGATCAAGTTTTTATCTAGTCTTAATTTTAAGCATTTAATTACATTAGTATTCACACTCTAAAACATACAAAGAGGTCTCAATTACCACTGCCCTCCACGAAATGAATTAGTTTAAGTTACAAATCCACTCTCCTCTAGAAAGGAACATCCAAAGAATCACTGTTTAGCTCATGGACTATCTGGTGTTTTCTTCCTGTCTAAATGAAATATTCTCACTGTACTCTTGCTGGAGTGCACAAAATGTCCATTTATCCTTGTGCTTTTCATTTGGTTTTGAGTCACAGGAATGACCCTTCATCTATTATTTCATTTAAATGTCACTGAACCTTTCTGGGGATTCTGCCCCATAAGTAATGGTACATATCCTGAAAAACAAACCTGTAAAAACATCTCTGGCCTTCACATTTTGCCACATTACCCTTTTAAAGGAACCTTTTCTCAAATTATTGCCCTCTGTGTTTCAGCACATTTCACTTCCAGAAGCTGCATCGATGATGGGAAAAAAAAAAAGGAAACAACTGAGAATTCAGCATTAGCAAATTTTCCAAATGGATCTTTGACACAAAAGTGTCAGAGAGCTGAGTCAGAGCCCAGCCCACACTCTGCATGTTGTCCTGCCCCAATTGCTCTTCTCTTTCCTTGGCTGCCTGGACATTCCCAGGCACTGACGGAAATGTCACTTTTAAGGTAATTTTAGCTTGACTGACAGAGTGCAGATTAACCCACTGCAATTTTCACAAGTGCAGAGCATGTTAACAATTCCCTGGACGCAGTTTGTCACTGTTCTCTTGTGCCTGTGCCTTCCCCTGCACCGTGTGGGCATTCCTCCACCCCTTTGGGCAGCTGCCAAACTTCAGGTGAGCTTCCCTTGTGTCAGTGAGCCTTGAGTCACATCCACGTGCACATTCTCTTCCTGTGCACACCTTCACCTGCCTCCTCTTGAGCAGCACTGATGTCTCCTCCAGGAACAACTTCCTGGGCCTGGCTCAGGACATGCTGCATCAGCACAGGCTTAAGGGGGGCTGACTTTTCTAAAGGAACTGATGAATTTTCTTTATGTTAAGGAAGGAATAAAAATAAGGTCCCTTAACTTATGTGATGAAGAAGGGATGAGTTTCTAATGGTAAGCAGGAAAGTTGTGCAAGACCAAAGAGAAGTGGTGGAATGGATGCAGGAAGGGATTGGGAGTGCAGGGAAAGGCTGGAGCCTGGAGCTGGCAATGGGGAAGCACAACTTCACATATTGGCAGGAAAGGCAAGAAACAATATTGGCAGATAGGGGCTGAGAAAGGAGAGAGGATAGGAAAGGATTAATAATTCAAAGCTAGCTTAGAGTGGCTTAGTCTCCATGCTGAAGATACAAACAGGGAACACAGGTGGCTCAAAAGAAGCTTCTGTCCAGGCCACAGGAGAGCCCTTGTCAGACAGCACAGAACACTGGACAATTGCCTCTTCCCTGTGAAGCTCATAAAGAGGATTATCCACTAAATAGAAAGGTTTGCTCACCAACAGTTCTATTCTGCATCACAGACACCCAGCTAATGCTCCAAGGCTTGTCTAAGAAAGAGGAGAGCAAAACTATTCCCACAAAGCCAGGAATCTGCTGTTGGAATGGTGGGTCCATGGCTGCTGAGCCAGGGCAGGTCCTTAAATGACAGCTTTTCTCCTTGCCTTAGCAGGTGTAAACAAATACTGCTCAGCAAGCTCTCTGCAATCTGTACATGAGATTTTTTTTCTTTAGTACCATGTGGTTAATCCAGGTGTCTCTGCAGAAAATGTGTTGCAGAGAAACTCCCACTGATGTCCAGGCAGAGAATCCCTCTTCTTTAACACACACCCATCCCATTTCTTCCAAAATCCCTCTAGGCAGCTATTTTGCCCCTACCCTGCTGAGTATTACTGGCAAGTCTGCCTGACACTGAGTTTCATTTACACATAACTTACACAATAAAGAGAGAATGATGAAAACCTGATTCATATGCTTCAAGCCAGATTCCTATTCTGCTAGCAACAGGATTCCCTCTGGCTGGTGGCTACTGAAGATGCATAAGAAAGCAGGACTCCTGCAGGTGTGTCTAAAGCAAAGTGATAATAATTTACAACGATCTCCAACCTCAGTGCCAAAGTCACTTTAACATTTCAGTTAGTTCTTGAATTACTCCACAAGTCATTATAATCACAGCTCTGCTGCTGGTCTTCAAAAATTTTGAACTTAAGCAAATAAGAAATTCAAGGAACAATAACAAAACCAGCTCACAAATAAAGTAGCTGAGAAATATGTCTTAAATGATTTCATTTTTTTAACTGCACTAAGTTGTTTCCTTATTTCCCTTTGTTCACATGCCCTAGCGAGCCATAAGAATGATAGAAAGAGAAAGTATTCTCTAGCTATAAACTCCTTCCACAGTTAAGTCCTGAAAAGAAAATATGTATACTAATTATCTCATCATTAAGTCACTAATTATATTGGAAAAAAACCTGAAACACACTGATTTTTTTTTCTTTTGCCCTTGGGGGAAAAAGTTTGTGTATAATTATCAGTTTCCCCAACTCTCTACTTGCCCTTTTGTTTTAATAATGAAAGAAACTCTTTCATCTGTCTGCAAAATAGTATCACAATGAGACAGGCTGGAGGAAATATGAACCCAGTGATGGTTCAGGGCTCTGGAGAAAACAAGCAATATCCATTCTAACCCCTTCCTGACCTACCACTGGCCTTAGACAAACAAGTTAAACATTCAATTAGCAGAAAAGAAATGAACGTGCTGTTTATTAACTTGGAGGAGAAAAAGCAACGTAGTGCATATTAATTGCCCTCATATGTCACACAGCAGCTGAACTTCTGTTACGTAAATCCCATCCAGTTTCAGCCACTCAGTCCTGAGAGGCAGCTTGGTAGCAAAATGTCTTGCAGACAGGTCTCTGCATATTTGCAATACATAGAGGAAATGTGGAATTAATGATTTCTCCGTTTCAGTACGTCCTGAACCTTGTTTATTTATCATAGCTCCAAGCCCCAAGCTCCTTGATATCTATTCATTTAAACTTGTTTTCCATCCTGTATCCCTCTTCCCCTGCTCCCTCATTCCCTGCTCTTTGCTTTGATCTTTAGCTTCTATCTGTCTTCTGATTTAGTCAATTTTACAACCCCTGTCTTATCACCTCATTACAAAGGAGCCTCCTCAGCTCACCTGCAGGATGCTCTGCCCTTGGAATGTGCTCAAGCAGCTCCAACAATGCCCTGTCTGCACTGGTGGGCTGAGAGAGGGTGTGTCAGGCTGCTTTTGGTGTTGGATTATGCTAAAACCAGCACGACTAACTCAAACTACCCCAAAATTAACATCCTGACAGTGAAGCAAAGGTCTGGCAGATGTGGTACAGTATCTTTATCTAAAAATGCTGAGCTGACACAGCTGGACTGGAGACACCTGACTGACAGTCCATCACTGTAGACTGTGAAAGTCCAGTCATTGGGTGAGTTACATCAAGATCTCCTTCATAATTGTTTCTTTCTTTTTTGCCAGCTTTAACATAATTGCTTTGATACATTGCACTATACTATACTAGTAATTTTAGCTTCTGTACTGCAAATAATTGTGATTAAGGCCTTTTTGTCTAATCATTTATCATCATAAATACCCATTTTGATATAAATATATCTGATTTGCCATCCTTAATCCTGTGGGACAAAGTTCAACCCAGGCAAGTGCGAAGTTTGTCCCCTCCATTGCAAGACTGGCAATATAATCTTAATGCATTCTATGCATCCTGCAAAACAAATCCAAACCCTACACAAAATGTTCACTCCAAAGAGTAGAACAAACTAAAACTTCAGTAACTGCAAGTCCCTTGGCATTCTAGCAGCAGTGCTCAATAAAATGTGGATATTCCTGATTTGTTATTCTATTGCCTGACCTTGAGAATATGTGATCACCACCCATCCTCACAGCCTGCACAGAAATCCTCTTCCAATCTGTTGTGCACTGTTGAAGTTAAGAAGTTAAAGCTCAGGCTGGTAATTAGATGTAAGAAAGACTGGGACAGAGAAATTTAAACTCAATATAATTCATTTCTGGAGACAGAGAGGTCAAGTGTGCATTACACTGAGAGCTCATCCAGCTTTTCTGGGTGTTTATTCAGGGCTGTTCAGTAGGTAGGCACCAACATCCCACTGCAGTGCTATGGCAGGAACTGCAGGCATTGCTGGAATTACACACAATTCACACTGGACAAAAGACAGTTTTAACACAAATAGCTCTGTTGCACAACTGGAATTCCAAGAACCTGCCAGCAGGTAAGAGAGGCCAAATGAACAATATACATTTCTTCCCTTGGCCTCAGAATTGCAACCATAATCTGGTTGTAATGTTTCTCTGTCCTGTCTGGTTTGTAGCTGGCATTCCAAATATCCCACTTGCTTTCACCCAAACAAGGTGGACTACAGGTAGACAAGACCTGGGGCCCCACTTCACAACACCTCAGTTTCCAATGCTCTAAAAGGGTTCCAGAGCCATTCTTCCAAAAGTCAGGCTGATCCTCTCAGATGGAACCCACTGCCCCATTCCACACACACACCTGAGCAGCCAAATACATCCATGTACCCACATGAACGTGTTTCACAGCAAATGGGGGATCTTCTTACACTGACAGATGAATAATAAAATTCTGTTTGTTCTTTCCCATTGTATATAGGTGTTCTCTGTCCTTGTGATCACTCCTGTGTCTCTGCATCACCCTGCTACGGATCCTAGGTTGTTTTGGAAAAGATGCATCTGCTCCTCTTAGCCACTTGCTAAGAGCAATTGCTGTAACATGCAAACCTTTTCTTCTGATTTTTTAGCTGCAGAAGAGCATTTTGCCAGACTCCCTGTTGCATGTTTCCACTTATTTCATTGCCATGTCACTAATTCACATTCTCCTTAGGAGGAAGGTCTGGGGACAGTTTTTTTGTGAGAACAGATTGCATCGACTAAATTTGTGTTTTCCTCCAGAAGACAAAAAAAGTACTGCAGGTAGGTTTCTGTGTGTGGTTAATGTTAGGAGCATTTTTCTTATGGAGTTCTACTGTAGCAGAGAAGTCCAGTGGTCTTGCTTCAAATTCAGAGACAATGCAGAGACCTGATGGTTCCCCCGAAACTGCAATGGGGGACACAAGCTGGGGAGGACTTTTACAGAGTGTTTGTAACAAAGGGCAGAACATGGAGTTTCAGGAGACCCAAATGTGGAACAGTTCACCTCAGCATTTCATTTGTTCGTATAAATCACTGTGGAGGATGGTTGAGCACTCAACCTAAAGCAACGCTTCGATTATCACATTCTGAAATCATGAGTAAGAGTAATCAAATTGTCTAAATAATGTGAAGCAGCCTCATTTGCTGCTCTCCTCCAGCAATTGCAGTGCCTGGTTGGTAATTTTCTCAATGTAGGAACCTCACAAGCAAAAGAAATTCTTTTTTTCCCCATAATAAAAGCAGACCTGGAAGGATAACAATAGGTATTTTAAAACAAAAGATATTTGCAAGAATATTTTTACGCTGTCTGTATCAACCTCTCCTTTCTCTGGAACATCACAGAGCCAAGTACTAAAACACTTATTGATTATTGTCACAGCATTTTATTGCTACTTCTTCTCTTGCACAGACAAAGTTTCAGTTTGGGAAAATAAGATGGGAGTAGGCAGGAAAGAGGAAACTGCTTTTGCCTTATGGCAAAATTGACTTTAGTGAAAATGCATTTTTGTCTATGTGATACAAAAAAAACAAGGAATAAATAGAAAGTTCAGGTTTTCACAGCTTGGCTATAGATGAAACACATCTTGTACAGTCATGAAACTACACTGGAATAAGTGCCACTGGGAAAATTAATAACAGGAAGAAGTGATAGCATGAGCACTGGAACTAGTGAACCCTGTTTTTTATGGATTTAAATTGTGTGCTTGGAATCTCTGGTGTTTAATAAAGCAGAAACTTTGCTTGCTTGTCTGAAGCCCTGCCTGCTCCAGCCTTTCCCTCCACGGTGCCGTTAAACAGCTTCCCCACTGCCCTCAGCCCGAATCCACAACATCTCTTGAACTTGGTATTTCTCAGAACCTTATTATTTTCTTGAATTTAGCTCAGTTTAGCCAAGTGGACACACAGCCTTCCCCATCCCTACCTTCTCCTCAGGATCAGACACTGTAAGACATGATTCCTGAAGAAGCAAGACTTAAAAGTTCCCTGCCAGCATCTTCTACCAGCTGAGAGGAGCTTCCAGCCCCATGTGCCCAGTGATGCCTTATCCCCCCCAAACCTGCTCTAACATTCTGCCTGTCTGTGCTGCTGACAAAGCCCCTGGCAGTGATTAGTTTGCTGGTGTCCTGAGACCACTGCTTATCTCCCACACACCAAAAGGGCCTCATTTCTTCTTGTAGTGTTCAGTTTGTCTGTCTGTCACTGCCTCATCCTGGCTGGACTTAGACTGGAAACCCTTTGAGAGAAAGACCACCCGTTTAACATCATTTGTTTCTTCACCAAGAATAAAAATCATCTATTTATTCAATAATAGATTAAAGTTACGTGAATAAAAGGCCAATTGAGCAGGATACTTTCTAGAGTCACACAGTGCTCACCCACTGACCTGCTGGCACCGACAAGGAGCTGTCAATTGTTCTAGCACACCAAAGGAGATATTATTCATGTGACAAACAAACCTGTCAAATGGCTTTACCAGCCTGCCCAAATTCTAACAGAGTGTTTATTCAAAGCAAACCACTTGTTTAACGTTGGCAGAGTCATTATTTTTCATATTAAAATGTGTACCAACTTGAGGGTTACTATTAAACCTTCCTAGGCCTCCCTCTCCAGATGGATTGATGATTGCACTTTGATTTATGGCTCAGCACCAGGACATTATTCAAGAGGCCTTGATAACTCATTTATATTGGTCAGCATGTGCATTTGACTTGACAGAATCATTATCCACATTATCCCCAGAACTCACATTTGGCCCCCTGCCTTTGCTCTGGAACTGAGGCTGGATTTGAAATCTCCAAGCACCGCTCAGCCCATTCCCCCTGGGAGCCACTCCACATGCTCTCCCTGCACTGCACTCCTGGATGATCCAGTGCCCATCACGCTCCTCTCACACCCCCAGCCCAGGAACATTGACTTTGGAGATCTGTTCTACAGCACCTGAGAGTTCAGGTGTTACTGCTCTTTAAAATGCCCAGTGGCAAAAGACAAAACCTTGGCATTATGAAGCTCAGCCACATTATCTTTATTGGTAGTGAATTTAAAATTCCACTGCGCCTTTGGGGCAACTTGTGTTTTTGCATTATTTTACACATAACACCACACTCTATGAGCCCACAGAGTCAAACCTTTCCAAATCAGAATAAAAACATCATTTCTGAAAACCAAATTTCTTAAAAACTAGAACTCAACTCCTACTCCTGAACTGTGGGAGATCAGCTTCCACTCTGATAAACACCTCAAACAGTTAAATACTGAAATGGAGAAGCAGCACAAGGGATGGAGGTTGTCCCTCTCCTGCTTTACTGCTTTAGCCTACAGGAAAGGACCAGCCATTACAAACAGGGGCTCCTAAGCATATCAGTGTCATGCTAATGCATTTCATCAGATAGCCTAGTAAAGGTAATATTGTCTTTAGCAGTAAGAAAAATCTAGACACACTTATTTCCTTTCAGGCATTACTCACATTCTGTTATCGAATTATTCAGTGCTTAAAGAGAAATACAAAAAGTCAGTAAAGATTCCAGAGATCAGTTGAGAAAGTACCTTCACCTGATCAACTAATTCTAACTCTGACTAATTTGCCCAACCTGAATGTTCACTTTTCTTCTGCTTTAGTCCTTCCTCCTGCTGCGTCTTCTAGTGATACAAAAATCCAAGGTGTGCAAGAGAGCCAAGTTCATTATTTGTAATTCTGAATCTCACCAGATCATTTCCAAAATTCAGATTACCACATCATCACTTCAGCTGCTAGAAACTCATTTATTTCTGACCTGTTTTGCATTTCTGACCTGCTTTGCTATTTATGTAAGAAGATGAATATTGTTGCCTTAGCTGCCACTGCTTCTGTGTATCTGTGCATCATATATACTGCAGTTTCAATTTATTACCATAAGACCTCAGATCACAAAGATCTTGTCTCATGTGACAAGTTTTGCACTCATAGATATATTTATTTATTTATTTATTATGCAAGTTAAACTCTATGGGGACTTAAGTAACTGTACACATGTATTCACGAAATAACCATGGCAACTGAACATACCCCACGTGGAACAAATCCATCTCTGATCACCATCTCCCATTAGATCTTCTTCAGAGAACTCAAACATCACCAGGACACTTTCAGTGTGCAAATAAACTATGTATCCTGTTAGTATTTATTCCTGTCTTTTCCTAGTGGCTTCTGGGAGAGTCCACCTAAAGCTATTAAGATCCAAAGATGTATTACACACAGGGCACTCCAGCAGCACCTGTAATAATAGGAAATAATTGAATTTTTTCTAATAATTTGTATGTAAACAATCCTGAGTATGAGTAACTCTTTTTGCTTGTATTTCTTTGTGACATCCAAGACAGGCTCAGAAGCAAAGCCCTTCCTGACAATGGTAAAAATTGCAATCCTACCTTCATGCGAACCTGTTTTTTACGAGGCTGAAGAGGCTTTTCTCTTGCACAAGGTTATGCCCTTCTACCTGGCCAAACCAAAAGAGAATTGTTGAGCAGGCTGAGCCATTAGGATGGGATGGGAATCCCATCTTTTGGACAACACTGATACCTCACCTTTATCACTGTAGTGATTGACCAGGGTTGTGCCACTTACCCACGTTTGGTTCACTTGCCTGACAATAATACAAAAAATTATTGAAAAATGAATGAAAACCATTCATCTGAAATTAAAAACACAGTATTTTGGCACTCTAGAAAGGGATAGAGATCCTGAAAAGTTGCTTTTAGGAACCGGCAGGACAAGAAATGCCAGAATTGTCAAGTTAGAAGCCTTTCCTAGACCCAGTTTAGCAGTTCACACCCTCAGGACACAGAAGCAGGACCAGTTTCTGTGGCAGGCTGCTCTGCTGCAGGACCAACATATGTGAAAAAAAAATGGGAAGTGGGAAATGGCGTTGGGAAAATCCGTCTTTTCACATTTGTTTCTCAGCCTGAAGCTCAAACACAGCTCAAACTCTCACCACTGTGTCAATCTTTGCCAAACAGCCAGGGAGGCTGCCTTGGTAATTAGCTGAAAAGACAAAGGCCAAAGGTCAATTAGCCCAGGAGGCAAAGGCTAATTGCACACTGGTGTTTGGGACACAAGCTGGGAAAGGCAGAGCCAGTGGCCAGGGCAGTGCTCTGCCAGTCTGAGAGGGGATTTAGCATGAGGAGGAGGCAGAAAGGAGTGGGAGTTATTGCTGGATTTCTTTTTTGCTACTTGTAGAGTTCAGTTACACTGGGAGTTGAAAAAAAGCATGACTCATCTGGAAGGATTATTTTAAAATGAGACAGAGTCACAGCTCAAACCAATCTTGTGACAATTCCTCTCTCTGCCTGAGGAGACCGAATACTGGATGCCTGAGGAGAGCCTCCACCTTCACAAAAGGGTTCTAATCGTCATTTCTCCTACTTCAAGGGATTATAATCTTTCCATTTTTTTCTTAGGCAATCAAACATTCACTGGAGCAGAACTATAAATTGAATATTCCCAGTCCTATTATGTACCTGCAAGATTTATTCTCTGGATCCAGACAAACCCAAGTGGCCTGTGCAAAGTAGACCAGGTTGGAATTGAGGAACAATTAGCTAAAGCACCCTGAGGGTGAAAGCAGGTCCAGATCTCTGCTTGTTCATTTATAGTGGAATTGATACAGTGGAACCATTTCAACACAAGAGTTTCAAGCACTAACAATATCCTGTAAGTCTGGTGGGTTAAGAAATAAATGCTGAAGTCCCTCAATGCTGACTTGTTGGATTTTTCCCTTGATCTTGACCTCAGCATCTTTTCCCAGCTGAATTTCTTTGGCAGGCTCAAGCAGTCTTAGGCTGAACAGTACTTCATTTTTTCCAGGAATTTGCTATGCAAGGCAGTTTTTGCATATTTTGCTCCACTTTATCCCATAGACTACTTTTCTGTGGTCTGTAAATGTTTGACTTGCCTGTCAGGTCTCAGCCATCAGCAGAACGATGGAATCATTTCCACAGGAACAAGCTCTTCTGATAACATTCCAGGGCATTGTCAGATGAAGGTCTCTGCTGGCTGTTCTGGTTGTGGGTTCTTTGTAAGGCTTCACCTGCATGTGTTTGCATCAAAACTGGGTGTCTCTGTTGGCATCGTCACCACCATTCCTTTTCCTGTTAAAGAACAGAAGATATTTTAGTAGTCTTGGTCCCTGTACTACATGAAGAACAGATTATACACATAGCTATTATAGTATGAAATCAATCCAGGTCTTCAGTTTTGTCTGCTGAGAGTTTTGATCAGTTCAACATTAAGCACAGTCACAGAATCACAGAATGGCCAGGGTTGGAAGGGACCTCTGGAGTTAATAACAAGGAACAAATCTACTGTAAGACCTGCCAGGTTTCCCCTTCCCTTCTCTTCCTGTATGATTAGCAAAGTTCAGTGCCTCCAAACTGGCATGGAGGTGTTTAATGTCAGAGCTTAATAACACAGCATACATTAAAAGTATAAATACAACATTTTTGCAGCTTTGGGAAAATACTTGCCCAAGACAAGCCATATCATTCAGTGTTTTGCTGGATATAAAATGACCCTTTAAAGCCTCCTGACATTCTCCTCGAAGCTGAGGATTGAGGCTATGACCTTTGCAAAGCCTTCCAAAGAGCTTCACAATCAGCCAGCTCTAAGAGAGAAAGTTTCATTAGAGGTCAAAGACTTTTTTGATAAACGTGGTGCCACAGTTGCCCTCTCATGAAAAATGGGCAACATCAGTTCTTGCTATGGGAAGAAAAAGCAGCTGTCGGAACTGAATGAGTTCAGCAAACTTGTTCTGTAGTTTGAATCCAACCTCCAACACAGGAAATCTTAATTAAGTGCAAGGGGGGCAGGGGGGTAAATTACCATAAGGGACCTTTGGAGGTTGTGGAGTGTCCACCCCTGGAGGTTGTGGAGTGTCCATCCCTGGAGTCACTACACCATGACTGGAGAAGCCCTGAGACCCTCTTCTGGTTGGACCCACTTTTAGTAATAGTTGGACCAGGTGACCCCAAGAGTCCAACCTAAATTCCACCAGCAGCTGAACTGAGCACCCTTCACTCTCTGTTTGCAGTGCCAGGAAAGGAAAGGTCTGCTTGTAGCTGCTGAGTTGCTAGGGATGACTGAACTGCAGCAGAGGAATCTGCCAAAAACAGGACAGGATAGAGCAGGACAAGATTGGATAGATTTGAAATCGGAAATTTTACCCTACAGGTACCATCTGTCAAATGGGGGGGTTTCCACCCAGCTGGAACTAGAACTGCTGTGTTGTAGTGCAGACACAGCAGAAAGGCCAGCAGCCTCCAGTCACTGGTACCTCTGAGCACACACTGTCACTGCCACTGCACAGCCCTGCTCAGCCAGCACTGACAACATGGTTAGGTTAACTGCTGTGCACACAAACCCAGGAACAAGCTGCTGGCACACTGGAAGCAAAAGGGAGCACGAGAAGGAAGCTGAGCCCCAGCCTCCTCCCCAGGATGGGTTTGTTGCAGAGGATTGTGCATCTGCTGCTCATGTCCATCCTGGAGGCAGGAACTCACCTGTTCTAACACACCACAGACAGTTTCCCCCCCCTGTGGGGATCCTGCATCTTGTGCTGACTGACCAAGGAAAGGCAGGTACCAGGTGTTCCACTGGAACAAATGGACAATCATTCTTCTACATATTAAGATTTAATTGTCTAAGGCAGTGCCTGTAAACAGAGCCCTGCAAGGGGCAAAAGGGAATCAGACCATTCCAAACAAAAGCTGTTGAAGGCCTCAAGCAGTGAATCTGTAGAGTAACTCCAGAAAGCATTCCTGTGGGCTGCCTGCTTGAATATCCAAATAAACCAAGAAGAAATGAAACGATCTATTTGGTAAAAGACAGCATTCAGTAAATGAACTTATGCAATAGCACAGCAAATAATCTGGAAGATCACAATGTAAATATCAGTTCTCTTTCTGTTTATTTTCTATGGCTTTCTGAGATCTCTTTTCCTCTCCTGAAGCCTTTTTTCCATTCGTTAGTATGCACCAGGAAAAGCCTTAGATCCCCAGGCTTTAACAGAGAAGCCATAGTCTCATTTTTCCATTAAGAGAATCATTTTGGGGTTTTTTCAGCCTTTCAGCCCCGAAGATGCCAGACCAGGGTCATTCATTTTTTGCAAAGTCATTTTGCAAAGCCCTCTGTGGTGGCCCAAAGGAACCCCCCAGGCACAGAGTTTGCTGGTGGCAAGGCCTCTGTGGAATCCTCTCCTTGTTCTCTACCATTTGGTCACTCAAAGCAGCCCCTTCTCTTGTTAGAATCCTGGCCAGCAGTCACCTCAGTGACACTGCTTGTGCTGCCATCCTGGAGAAGGCTCTCCTCCTTCCCTCTCTGATGGGTTGCCAACTCTAGTTCCTTTTCATCATGCAAGATATATAACTAAAGTTTTTTTTCCCCTCGTCATTTTTTTAGAAGAAATGGGCTTTTATCAATAAGACACTGTCATTAGTGGTATTATCCATCTGTATCCAAGTGTAATTTCCCCAGGTAGGAAACATTTTCCAGCTGGGGACTGCTGGAATATGGTTCATTATAGCTGTTTCTTGCACATCCAGAGGTCCCTCTGTTGATGGTGGAAATAAATTACTACAGTGCTGCTCCCACTGACAGTCACAGCAGAGACTGGGATAACACACATTCCTTCTTTTTATTGGCATTGCTAATTGTGAAAGGGAGATGATTAAGCAGCAGTTTTGTTCTCTCTGTTAGTTCAACCCTAATAAATCCAGTGAGATGGCAAAGCAAGCACCAATTCACACACGTTAGAATAACTTCACAACCACTGCCTTCTAGAAGGAGAATCAGGGCTGCTCGGGGGAAGAAATAGTCCTGGCAATTTTTGTGCAATAAAATGGCTATGGAAAATTCAGCTATAAAGGATCATTTTCCCTCAGTGGCTACCCACAGTGGTCTTCATTTCAACAGCCCATCACCAGGGCAGGCAGGGGCACTGAGCTCTCAGCTCTGCTCACAAAGAGCTTTAAAGATTGACCATTTCCACAACTTTCCACAGAAACATATCTGTCAGGTGAACTTCTAAGCAAAGAAAATAATTGAACAAAGAAACCTCGTATGGAAATATTTCTGTGAGGGAAGGATTTGAACACAGAGAGGGTTTCTGTGGTTATTAATAGGCCTTGTTTCACCTCCCTTTTTAAATAATCTCCTTCACATGTTTCAAAAATTCAAAAATTCTTTCAAGAAAGACTGTAGCATAGGACTGCTCCCATAGCAAATTGCCAGTCCTGGTAGGTTAAAACTGTGTGGATGGGTTCCATCAGAGGGAAAACAGGGGATTCAGTACGAGGGCAGAGTGCAGAAGTGCGTGACTGCCCTCAAGCACAGTCAGAGTCTCCTGTGACTCACAGAGCCAAAAAAAAAAAGAGTGGATTCAACTTCTGAAGAAGGTTGTTTGATGCAATTAATCCCTGTTCCCAGATCATGATCAATGGGGACTAACAAGGATGACTCAGGTGGTGTCAGGAAGTTACCAAGTCTGGGGTTTTCATGGCAGTTGATTCCCTGCTGGAAAACTGTGAGATCACAGAAATATTCTATGGTGTCTCTTCTGGCTTTTTCCACATTGCTTTGTCATCTGTTAAGAACAGGAGGGTTCCCAGGAGCTTTCCCTCCTTGTACAGCCTTGGATGAAATGGTCTCAGTCCAGCATAAAGGCAGGGCCAGGCAGTCTGAAACATTTGCTGAGGTCTTTAGGACAGGTCTAATCCTGACAGGTCCAGCCCTAAGACCTGCTTAACTCTCCTGCTTTGTCCATATGATCACTGGAACCAGATTTAACTGGAGAGGAAAATGAAGAGAAACATTTTGAAAGGTTTGGAACCATCCAGGGTTCATTCTTTTTTTATTTTTTTTTTCTTCTTTGTTTTTTTTTTTTTTCTCAGAGTTTAGTGGCATAAGAAGAAATTTCTGTAAACCAGAGAGATCTGGCAGATTCAGTGAAAATTTTTCTTTTGGAACTTCTGAAAGTTTTATAAAAAGGGAGAGTGGTGCTTAACCTTCTGAGCTACTGGCTGGCAATGAAACCTGCGACATGGATCCCGAAATCCCAGACTCTCAGACTGCCACAGGAAGCAGAATTGCCCTTATGTGGAGACCAACACAGAGGGACTGAGAACTTCCCTTCACCTGAGTCTCCAGCACCCCAAACCAGCCCCTTTACAGATGCATGAACGTCTCTGTATTGCAGTCTGCACTTTAAATACACCCTAAAGGCAAATTTAATCTCTTTGATTTAGCTTTCCCTCAATAATTTAGTCACACACATCCTTACGCAGCACATCCACTCACTTGCACACATAAACAAACAAATGAAGGAATGAAAACCTATGAATTAATCAAGCTATTTTCCTGAAGACTCTGAAAGAAGAAACCAAGAGAAATTATAAATGATATTCCTATTTGAGAGGCAGCTGGATTTGATCATGATGGGGCCATGCAAATATATAAATATCTGAGATGAGAAGAAAGAAGATAAAATGAAATGGATGGAAACATTTCTGCTGTCAGTAAGATGAAAGAATAAAGTTGTGGGTGCAACAGAAAATGATTCTTTAAATTATACTCATATCCTCAGCATCATATTTAGTGTCCTTTCCCCTAACCTGCCCAGAAACTATTCCTGCTCTTCTCCAACGTGAACCTCAGCTGCTCTTTCTGCAGCCACAGTGTTCAATGCATAATAAATGTGTGACAGCCCACAGGTAACTAATGTGTCAGGCAGCAGCCTGAGGTGGAGCCAGGACCTGCATTTCATTTGTTATGGGACAGCACTGCCCACTTGAACATTGGTATAGCTATTTACTGCCCATTAAAATGCTCATATATATTTTAATTATAAGCCTGTGACTTGAAGTCGTATTTATAAAAAAAGATATTAATTTCTATTTACTTATTACCAATGTAGTTCCAAAATGAAGCTCCAGGCAGTTACTGCATTTAAGCACAATAGGATCCTGATTCTTTAACTCAGACCTCTCTCATTTTATCAATATTCTCTAAATGGTTATTGCAGATGACACCAAGCTGGGGGGAGTGTCCATCACCTGGAAGGCAGGAGGGCTCTGCAGAGGGACCTGGACAAGCTGGATCCATGGGCTGATTCCAGTGGGATGAGGTGTTTGAGGACAGGCTGGATGTGGCATCAGTGCCATGGGCTGGGAACCACGGCGGGCTTGGATCAAGGGTTGGACTGGATGATCTCAGAAATCCCTTCCAACCAGGCTGATTCTGTGATTCCTTACCCTCCATCCTTTCAAACTACAGGTACACAATGAATGTTTAAAATCAGCAAACAGGAGGCTGCACTTATTTTTCTGTTAAAGCATTTTCTGTAGAAAGAACAGTAGTGATTTCAAACTATTCCCAACTAGTTAAGCTAAAACAAACAAAAAAAAAGTGTTCCCTGAGAATTTTTCCAGACTGCAAAATTCATCAAATATCTCAGAAAAACTGTTTTGAAAAAACAAAATCCCAAAATTCTCTAGGGCTTTTGCAAGTGATGGTGACATGAAATACACCATTTCTGGCATATGGCACCTGCTTTGGACCTGGAGAAAAACCTTTCTGACCAAGGAAATTACAGACTTTTCTAGCAACAGAAACAGACATTTCATCAGAGAGGCAGCTTTCTCTTTGTAGGTAAGAGAAGACATAATTTCAGAACTGGCATCCAGATGGGGTATAAATTCGAGTGAGTTTTCTAAAGGAGACAGTGTTGTGATGTCCACTGTCTGATGCAGAAATACATTTACAAATGTGCTCAATTTCTGCCTGCAGATGCAAAACCAACATTGGAACTTATAATCATTTATAAATAACCCCCCGAATATTTAGTCTGAAATTGCATGAGTTCCTTGTTTGTTATTAAACAAACAGGAGCCAAATGGTCCCATTAATTTTCTCCTGGTTCTACTGGGCTAGAGAAGTGAGCAAAGGTCAGAGTGCTCTGATCTGAATGTTTAGAACTTTGATTATGGAAATGAGACAAAATGTTAACAATCATGAGGAAAGTGCAAACCCTTAACAAATAGTCCCTTATCTCTTTATTGTGCCTCCCTCCCTTTATCTCTGCACAGTCCTTTCCCTCTGATCTGCAGAGGTGATCTCTTCACCCTGTTAAATCATCCTTATCAAGCCTCCCGAATGCAATAACCTCTTTGGCACATTACCTATCTTTTAGGATTTGTATTTAATATATTGTGTTCTTTCTTTTTTTTCCTTCCTGGGAGGTTACTCCAGAGCTCAGGATTGTTGGATTACTCATTGATTTCACAATTACTTTGTGCTATGGGTTGTTTTCATCTGTGTCACCAACTGTTGCAAGAAGTAAAAAGAGAGAAAATATCCCCTTCTCTCCCTCTCTCTCGCACACATTTAATTACACACACATGATTTCACATTGGAAAACCCTCAGCTTCCTCAACATGTTTATAAAGCAGAAGAGAATTCTGCACATACCAGATTCACCATCAGACAAATGATCTTAACAGTCCTCTCAGCCCATCACCCATTTTGTTACTGTGTTGTAGGGTAAATTCATCTGCTACCTGTGGAATTAAGGCTATCTACCAAGCCCTAGCAATACTTTTAAAAAGTATAAAAACAATGTTAAAAACTGCACTGGTGGTAGAGAAACCCCTTGAGAAGGGAACTCTCCCACACTGGTTTATATATGTGGTTATTGGGAAAGCATGTCCAAAATTAATGCTCAATCCACTTTAAAAAGTCTTTTCTCCTCTTGATTTAATGCAGGTTTATACCAAACTCTCAGGCCAGTGTGGGACTGGGCAGCAGGACTCCAGCAGTTTGGGTGTTCCTGGCCTCACAATCCCCTGTCTCTGTGCAGTTCATTATACACAGGGCTAAGAAGAGATGTGGTGGTGAAGGGAAGGCCAAGGTGACTTCCCCTGATGGATACAGGAATCAATACTGGCTGAGACAAAAAACTGGTTCTCTGCAAAGAAACCAAGATTTTCAGGCTGCAACTAGCCACTCAAAATTGATCTTGAATGTTTCCAGAAGGAATACTTTTCTTGTTAAACACTTAATTGTAGTTATAACATCAAAACCAATAAAGTGGGGTGTATTTGGATTCTTAACACAGGTCCAAAATAAGTACTGGCCTTTAATAAAAAATTCCTTTTCACCAGAAACTTGCTTGTATTTTCAAACTATTAGCAGCAAACAGCTAAAACAAGCAATGTAGAAACAGCAGAGCAATATATCTGGCAAGAATTCTTATATATTTATCCTTCTATATCGATACATGTACAGGCAGTTCTTTGTGTAAAGGCACCTTTATCCTTCAAACTCTTATGCCCGTGCTCAGTTTTAAGCACCACTCCCCTCTCCCCATCAGCTGTGAACAGCCTGTCCCCCGGCAACCCTTACCTGTTATCTGACCAAACACCATCTCACCCTCCCCTCCTTTATAGGACTGATTTGGGGCCACAGGATTATTTTAAAGGCTTGATTCTCAGTTGAGCAGCTGTTTTGACAAGAGCACTGTCCCAGCAGAATAATTTGTTTCCAGTTAAAAAAAGACAATAACAATACACCGCACACAATCTGCCAGTACAGTGTGACTGGCAGAGCCTTTCAGCAAGTGGACCAAAGATATTCTTTACAGAGCAGTGACTCACTAAAACCAGGTCTGTGCTTGGGACAGGCAGTTCCTGCTGGCCAGGAGAGCCACACTCTTAGAACACAATTATTCCAATTTTTAATGACACCTACAAAAAGATATACAGTGAATTTAGCTGTGGAGGATCCTTTTAACACCAAGCCTGCTTTGTTGTAGAAGGGTCAAATAAAGAGTCAACTGAAAAATCAGCTGCTATAGAAGTATTTTTATTAGTCTCTCTAGTGCCCAAATTTAAGAAAGCTTGGAAACAAAACAAAACAAAAAACCAAACCAAACAAGCAAAAAACCCAAACAAAACAAAAAAACACAGTGGAAAAACAAACAAACAAAACCAACATAAACCCCAAGGATTATTTATTAAAAACCAGACTTTCTGGAAAAAAAAAATCACGTATTTGGGTGAAAAAAGAAGAGAGATACTGGGAATAAAAAGAATTGTTAACACTTAAATGACTTTTCTGTATTAAGTTTGTTCATTCCCAAAGGCAAAATGGCACCTCTACACATGAGTATAAAGATGGGCAGAGTCTCTGAGCCTGCAAACCAGCACTCCAGGACACTCCAGCCATCCACACATTTCCAGGAACAGGATTTGACTTAATAAAACACACCTCAAAGCACTTCCATCTCTGCTGCAGCAGTTTTCACCCAGTGGAGCTGAGTCCTTCTGAGAAATAAATAGCCTGGTTTTATTACAAGCAAATGAACTCATGGGCTTCTGCCTCTTTCTAAATTCCCACATCCTGATCCACCCACTCACCAGGGATAACACCCCGATGTTTAGGAGCTGTCAAAATCATAATTATTGGTTTAATTAGCCGTTCTACACATTGGAGAGGTTTTGCCCCCAGTCACAGCCCGGGATGAGATGACACCTGAGATCTGGGGACTGACCCTGTGGAGGGAACACAAAAGCAGGAGAGAGACCAAAACTCCCACACCTGCACCACATGAACAGTCTCTGACCTCAATAAATGCACTGGTATGAAAAGAAATGCTGAGAATTTGGGTCAATACATGGAATTTCCATTCAATATATTGGGCTTTCCTGTACTTTGAAAACAAAAAAGCACTTTGGATTTACTCAGTGTTTATGATAATATAAGCAAAGGCTCAACAGCTCACCAGAAGAAATGAATTCTGTGTCTTCACATCCACAGTGCTGTAACTGGTGCTTTTTTAATTCATAGACAGCCTTCCTATGTGATTAATTAATGGCATTAAGAAATAGAATTTTGGTATTTTTACCATTTTTGTGTCATGTTCTACAGTGAACTGTAGGGTGGTAATGCAAGAATAATTTAGAGATATATTAGCATAATAATTAGAAGCCTAGAAGTCTTTATAGTGTTTTTAATATTTATGCTTGATAAATATTGCTCTATTTGTCAGTTTATGCAGTATAAAGTGAAACTTAATGTAAGAAGGCTATTAGCATAAAATTAGCATAATGAGTAAAAACCAAAACACAAAGGTAATCAAAAATAACAGAGGTTGTTTCCTCTTGCCTCTCTCAAAAGACATACTTTACACCCAAAAAAATCTGTGTTATGGAAAACAAATTCCATTTAAATTAATTATGAGGTTCTATTATAGTTGTGAAAAATGGGTATCTTTCAACAGTTCTTCCAGAAACTGCTTTTTTTTCTCTTTCAAACTTCTTCCACAGAGCCCAGCCACTCAAAGAATGAGATCATTGGGGTCACATGGCTTAGGAAATGTGAATTTTGTAAAAGGATATTTGTCCAGTGTAACAAGACCATTTAGCGC
Organism: Empidonax traillii; assembly: GCF_003031625.1. NCBI lineage: Eukaryota > Metazoa > Chordata > Aves > Passeriformes > Tyrannidae > Empidonax > Empidonax traillii. Next base: position 500,453 of record NW_020956058.1, read on the forward strand.
TGAGTCAGGGGTGATGGGAAAATATCTCATGAAACCAAACAGACAGACCACAGACATTCCCAAAAAAAAAAAAAAAAAAAAAAAAAAAAAAAAAAAAAAAAAAAAAAAAAAAAAAAAAAAAAAAAAAAAAAAAAAAAAAAAAAAAAAAAACCAAAACAAAACAAACAAAAAAAAACCAACCAGCAGCAGGTAAAAGCCAGTGTTATCCATCAGCCAAATAGTTACTTTGAACATCTAAACCTTTAGGGGAACACAACATTTGAAGCCTGAAGTTGCATCCTCCAAAGCTCATGGAGCCAACTGTGATACCAGAAACCTGACACTTGTTTTTGCTGACTTGTGCAGCTTCCCAGCAAGGTTCAAATCTCTGTTTTCCACCTCCAGCTACTAGAAGTTTGTCCTGTACTAGAGAAACCTGTGGCTTTATAAGGCTTTATAGCCACCTCTTTGAGATGTGGGCAGGTGGCCAAGCAGGGATGGGAGTGAGAGAGGGGAGAGAGAGAATGGAAAGACTCCAAACCATTCCTTAAGCTCTTCAGATGTGACCCACATCAGCTCTGTGAGGGAAACATTATGGGACTGGTTAAACCTCCTAAGAGGGGCTTCCAAGCTATAAAGCCATTATTCCTTGGGAATAAATATAAGAGGCAGTTAAGCTACAGAAGATGAAATAACTGCAAACATCTCTCCAGAAGATACATCAATACTCAGAATTAAGACCTGGGAGTGGAAGAGCATGGCTTGGATGGGCTTTGAGAGGATTTATTAATGTGTGAAAGATAAGACAGGGGAGAGCTGTGCACATAGACACCTCTAGGCCCTCGCATTTCACTCTGTGAGGGGTTGCAGGCTGCTTTGAACTCAGCCCAATGTCACCCCTACACCCTCTTTTCCTCAACCCTGCCACCAGGTTAGGACCCAGGGAGCAGCCCATGGGAAGCACAGGACATTCTGAGTGGAAGGGACCCAGCAGGATCACCCTGAGGTGAATCCACATGGAGATTGAACCCACACTTTGGTGTTCTCAGCACCGTGCTCTGGGCTCCCCTCAGGGTCAGTCCCTACAGATTTCCCAGAGCATTCCAGTCACATCCCCACTTTGTTGGTGCCTTGGGAAGGAACAGATACAAACACACTTGTGTAAGGCCCACTCTGGGGATGTCTCCACTTGCTACTCCCCATGTGCACAGGGAAAAACCACCCCGTGCAAACCCAAGACGCCACGTGGGATCACTCAGTGACTTCACCTTCCTCAGCTCAGCTCTCCTTATTGCTTAAAAAGAGCTCCTGGCACAACCCCCTGGCCCGTGGGGGAACACTCTGTGTGTCTCCTGTGAGGAGAACACAGCTGTCACATTGTCCATGTGCACACAGGAAAGTTTCTTCCAAGGGAAAAAACCGCTCACGTTCTTGACATTTCTGCTGTGGTTGGTACGAGGAGATCCAGGTCCTGGAGTCACTCACACAGCCAGATCTCCTTGGCAACACATCCAGTGAAACACAGCTTGGAATTACTGCTTTGTCCTGAACTATTCTTTTCATGGGACCCCCCATAGGATTAGTCATCAGAAGGAAGTGGTTGGTTTACAGTGCAGATCTGTGATCCTTCTCACACCAGCAACATTGGTAAGATACACGACTTACCAGTGCAAGGATTTGTGGAAGGGATCTGGAAATAATCGAAATAAACCTTTTAACGGCCACAGTAATTATGCAGATACAACAGATGCTAATAACAATTTTAATTTCTGTGGAAAAATGATTGAGGTTTAAAAGTACAATAACAGAGAGGCAGAGGAAAGGTACAAGGGAGTGTAGATGACATAGACAATGTATGTGTGATCACAATTGCTAATTTGAAAAGAACTTTCACACTAAAATAATCTCACAACCATCTTCTCAACAGCAATGTGTTTGCCTTTCATGCTGTTTTTCTGCTGCCTGTTGCCCCAGTTCAGCTATTTACCACTTCTGTTTTCTGTCATAACCAAAATAGCAGAGCAGGTGTCAAACCAGAGCCTTGAATATCTGCTTGCTAATAATTCTCCCAGAATTATTCTGAATACTTTCAGTATTTGTCTGAGCCTTGTGCTGAACTCAGGGAGTTGCATATCAATTTTTTTCAGAGCTCCCCAGGGGTGGGGGTGCTGTTTGTCCCCCAGTGTCCCAAAGTGCCAGTGCAGGGGTGGTTCTGTGCCAGCAATGCCTCAGTGGACTCCTCTGAAATGCACACACAGGACAAGAGAGGAGCTTTCAAATTGCCACTGAGCTCAGTGTTTAATCTAATGAGTGGTGGAATTCAAGTTCATAGCTCCACTTGTGTTAGGGTGAGACTTTCTTTAAGTTCAAAAAATTGTTCATTAAGATAATTAAAGTTCTGGGCCATCTCACCCATCAATCAGTCTTTCTTCTGAGCACTTAACAGTTATTGCTGAATAGACTCTGAAATAACCCATTAACTCTGCACAGGTTTGCCAGAAATTATAGGTGTTTTGAGATCACTGGGAATGAAAGGTGGCACATAAATCAAAGGCTTTGTCATCATCTGATGCTCCCAAAGCCTGCACTTACCTCAGTCATTAAGGGCTGGTATCACACCATTTGCATTGCAAGCTGGGACTTCAATTTATTTCCAAGATCAAAAAGGGAGGTGATGAATCTGACATTACAGCAGAGATCCTGGCAAGGGATCCCAGAGACAGAAGTGTTCCTGGAGCTGTCCTTCAGAACAGAGCAGGGAGTAAGAAACCTGCTACAGAGAGGTTCAAATCAAACCATTTCTCCCCAAAAGTCCACACAAAAACCAGCCTAGCAGATCCCACAGCGCTGTGGACGAAGATTCACCCCCTTGCAGACAATATTTTTGGGAATGATGCACACCTCCTCTTCACTCCATCAGCCACAGAAGCTACAGAGAGAGAAATTCCTCAGTGCACTCTATATTTAATGTGCTGGGCTTCTGTCAATTATTTAATGACACAGTGGCCGTGCAGCCATGGCAGAGTTACCTTTAAACCAGGCACTGCAGCAAAGTGTCTGTGGCAGTTTTGAATTTAGCATGAACCAGCCTTTTCATGTTTTTTTCCAGTTTTTTTCATTGAAATTTGCAACTGAAGGGAATCCTTTCCATCACAGCTGCCCTGGTAATGCAGACAAGGTTCTCCAGCACTAAGGTGATTTGGATAGAGATGTACAGGCAATGCCACAATCCAGATGCCACCAGAGGGGAAAATTTCACAACAATTTAAGGAGCACTGTGTTCACTTACACCTGCTGTGGGTTAACCCTGGGAGGGCAGAGCACGTCCCTCAGTGCTCTCATATTGCAACTTTCCCACCATCTAGTGGCTGAAAAGTCACAGATAATAAAACCTCTTCACAGTCCTGAACCTCGTGCAGGGGCTTTTAATTAATTTGGTGTTTTACCAAGGCTCCTTGTTTTTAAGGGAAGCACCAAACAGATCTACTTTACAGCTGACGTTTTCTGATTCAGCATCTCTGTTTTCATGTTAAAGGAAATGTCTCACTCCTAATGTAACATTTACAGGAGACAGGAGCCCAGAATAAACCCTTCAGTGGCATTTGGCAGCAAAGGGAAGCAAGAGCTTCTTCCCAGTGGGGTATCAGCATAGTCAACTTAGGACACTCTAAATTAAGGACTTGTTACCCAAGTCACTGCTGGCTGTTACACTCCAGAGAGAGGATGAACATCACAGGAGGCAGATCATGCCAGAAATAGCCTGGTGTGCCAGGACTTTGGAGATGTTAAAGGTCTGAGAATGTGTCCCTGTCTGCTGGGCCTGCCCTGCTGTCACACAGGCTCTGGGACACACTTGGACACACAGTGGGGAGGTGGAAGCTGAGGTTTTCTGCACTGTTTCATTATAACATGTCCAGAGACGTTTATGGAGCTAAAAGTTCAATCACTGCTCAGTACTTTGAGAAATGTGTTCCAGAGATGTCAAAAAAGGATGCTTTTATGACAAATGCTCCTTTTATATATATCTATATCTATATCTATATCTATATCTATCTATATCTATATATATCCTTCAAATAAATGACCTAAATCTGTTCTGTGAGCACACACAAAGACTGGATATTAACACTTCTGGTATTTACTGAGACTAATTCATGGAGTGTTTGCAGAAAGTTATGAAAAATAAGTCACACAGATCTGGCTTTCTGTTATTCTCTGGCAAACTCATCAAGAACAGCACATGAAATGCTTGGTCATAATCTACTCTGTGGCAGATTTTTGCAGGAGTTAAAAAGTCCACAAAAATACTGTTGTTTTTCAAAGATGTCTCAGTAGTTTGTAATGAAAGCAAACACCCACTTCCTTTTGTATTTCCAAGTCAACAGCATCACACCATGAGCTCTCAGCTGCTTCCTTGTGGTGGGAGAAGCAATGGAGGAGAAGACATTTTCGATGGGGCACCTACAAAAGCTGATGGTGCTCAAGTGCTCACCCCAAGAGGAGTTACTGAATGGCTGAGGCTGCTTCAGAAGCCAGAGCAGCATCACAAATATTGCTTGCTGTGTATGTGCTGTTCATGTTAGAAAAAAATTAATTAAATTGGTTTTAAAATTCTATCATTCAACTCTTTTTATGGAATAAAAACATCTAACCACCTTAACAGTAAAAAAGCAAAAGTTTTGCTAAGCCTATGTGATATATCTCCTACCTAAATTATACCTGGTACAGTGCTGTTCAAACACATCCCCCTAGTTCTGGGGAAAGGTTTGGATAATTCCATTTTAAATATATTCCTCCACAATACAAATGTACTCTGGACATAGTTGTAAATATATTCCTCCACAATACAAATGTACTCTGGACATCATTTTCTAGTCCAAAATTAACACAAGATCCCCCTTTTCTCCTTGAATATAAAGGAGTATGTAAGGATACAGTCAAAAGCAGTTCTTGGGAGTTTGAGCTGCTATAACCTCCCTCAGCAGAAGTCACAAGACCACTTCCTGTGGTCATAACTAATATTCATAAATTGCAATTAAATATCCATATATCCCTTCCTGCTGCAGATTTTTTCCAAATCTCTAGCATTACTTGTCTGCTCTGCCAGTGGGATCACTTGTACTTTCAATTTCTGCTTTAGAACTCTCAAAACATCAGTATCTGCCCCGGAGTTCAACTGAACATGCCTGGATTCCCTGCTCCTCCTGCTCTTCTTCCCATCCATGGCCCTTCCATCTCCTTCAATTGATATTTTATTTCTTTGCAGTGCTCTGTGCTAACAGTTTTTTGGCTGTGGTTTAGATGTAAACTCCTCTCTAAAAGGGAGACCTGGGCATGGAAACACATTCACTTCGCTAAAGAGAGAAGGGGAGAAAAGAACAATCAAAGAGGGTCCTTGGTTTAGGGTGGAGAGGGCCCTGTTTAGTACTGTTTTGATTTATTTGCAATAAAAGATTTTAATCATTCTCCTCTGATAGCTATGGGGATGTGAAGAATGTCAGAAATTATTGCAAATTAAATATTACGGATAACAAGCAGATCTGTGCATCTTACACGTGGGGTATCGTGATGTGAACACCTCTCATGGTAAATAGAACTCAGGGTGTCAAACCCTTCTGCATAACTGACACAGAGCTACAACTGAAACACTTCCACAGAGCTATTACAGAAATCACTGAATGAACAGCTGAGCTTTGAGGCACCACTTGAGAACCAGCCTAGAAATACAATTTTTTTTTCTGACCGCTTTGCGATGTGCATTTGTTTTTCTTCTCAGAGTTTTGGCATTAACTGGCGGTGCAGAGCAGGGAGTGTGAGCCTCAGAGATGTGCTGGTGATGGTGCTGGGTGAAGGATGGAGCTCTGGAGGGGGCAGGCAGGACCTCAGGGTCCAGGACTGCAGCCGCACGTCCAGCACTCCACTCACATTCTCACTCCGACTGGCCCATGGTGGGCTTTTTCCATAAGTCACAAATCCACTAAGGAAGGTCTCCTCTTTCATTAAATACGCAGAAAATTGCCTCAAAACTTCCATCTTTAAGCCTATAGGCTGTTTGCTTTGCCTTGCCCATCCCAAGGACGAGGCATCACTGACATCTCCGAGGTGGAGATGTTTTGTTCTCCCTCACAGTCCTGTTCAGCCACTGGGCCTGAGAAAAAAAACAGAATCTGATTCAGAATCATCAAATATAAAAAATTTCCAGACAGCAGCGAGGTGAGCATTCACAACAAAGGAATTTGTAATCTGGGAAGCTGCCACACAACTCCACCACCCCCTCTCCCCTCCCTCACCAGGGCTTGGGAACAGCAAATGCTGCTCAGGAACAGCCTTTGGAACTGTTGTTCCTGTCAGCAGACCAGGAATTAATCAGCAGTATTTCCTGATTTTAAATAATGGATAAAAACCCAGCAAGTTGTTACAGATAGTTCATAAACAAAAAAAAAAAAAAGTGGCAGAGCTCATATAATAAATTATTCATTCTGAATTATTTTGCTCTATCTAATATATGTACCTGTACGTATGGGAGGAGAGAGAGAACATTTACAGCTTTTAGTTGTATTTCAGAAATGTTCATGTCAATTGTATATAATTTTCAAGGTTAATGGCTTTTTGATACATAATAATGGAACTCCCATTTATTGTACATATCCTAGTTGCAAAACCTGTTTCATTTGCATAATCAGAAATTGCAGTCAAGCAAACCTCAGCATGTGGTTATTCATCTGATGAAAATGTAAATTTCAATTTTATTTTTGTTCAATTGCATCCACACTGCATTTACTGAATATGAGAAAAAGCATTTTAATTTAACCAATGAATTCAGCTCATTACAGCCTCCTAAGAACGTCGAGTAGCCCAGAATTTTGTAACAAAATGCATTTCTAAGCAATGATTTACAATTAACTTATCTTTTTATTTTATGTTTTAACACCTAGAAAAAGTTACTGCGTTTATTTTTATGCAAATAAATTCCTTTTAGGATGTCAAATCGCTCTGCTATTTTGCATACAAAATTAGTGCATTAAAAAGAAAGGCACCTAATTAAAAAAAAAAAAAAAAAAAAAAAAAAAAAAAAAAAAAAAAAAAAAAAAAAAAAAAAAAAAAAAAGGAAGGAAATTAAGGGAGACATTTAAAGCTAACATTGAGTGAAATCCATGAAAAAATAGTTTCTTGTACTTGCAACCTGAAGGAGACTCTGAAGTAAAAATGAGTGCTCAGATCAAATGATCTGCTTACACAACTGAGGATCTTGGCCTGGCTGTGTTGGGAGAGGAGCTAAAAAAAGAGGAGCTAAAAGAGAGTAGCTAAAAAGCTAAAAGAGTAGCTAAAGAGAGCAGCTAAAAAGCTGAAGTCTTTTCTACTTGCAGACTGGATTTATTGCACAGACACACTCCTGAGAGACAACAGTCAAACACTCTGCTAGAGGCCCTGCATACAAACCTGGTTCGAGAGCCTTAAATTCCCTTTTCAAGTCAAGACATTTCGGAGATGCAGGGAAATGAGGAGGAAATGAAGCTCTGTCCTGCCTCCCTCAGTGATGCTGGGAGTCCCAGGGCTGGTGCTCGTGCTCATGCCTGTGACTGAGCCAGAAGGACTCTGATCCTACATTAATGCCAGCTCGCTCAGCAGCAGAGAGGGGCCTTGCAGAGCTGCAGACACAGCAACAGGTGCAGATTGGGATCCTCAAAGGGACCGTTAAGTTGACTGAAATTAATTTGCACTGACATTATAACTACTACTTCTAATTAAGCCAAGTTCATGAGCTTTATAGGAGAGAAGTGAAGCTTAGAAAGATGAACAAGTCCAAACGTTTTGAGATGATATAAGTGAAATTTCTACTGAAGCAACTTTGGATTTAATTAAAAGCGTATTTGATAATCACAGTAATGGGCCTTATTTTAATAAATAATTTTTATTGCATATCTTGCGAAGATTAACCTGGATTCCATTTCTCTTCAGAAGTACCACGAGTATAAGTAATTAAACCTCACAAATTGATAAAATCTAGCATTAGAATTCCATGCTTGCTTTCTTCCTCCAGCCATTCGCTCTCCCCCCCAACAAACAAGACTCCTCTGCCCTGTTTAGATGCAGCCTTTGCTTCTGCTCACTTTAGAACAGATGATCTCTGGGAAGAACTCCACCACAGCCCTGGATGTGTTTGGATAGTCCTCCTTTCCATCCAGAAATACTGACTAGGTGGAAAAAGGTGATTTGGGGACACTTGTTCCTAGCGTTGGATGTCCCATAGCTGAGTCAGGCAAATAACTGGAACGGCAGAACTATCAGAAAACCTGCTCCTCTCATCACACATAGGCCTGGATGGAGCAGCCCCCTCCCAGAGCTTTCTGGGGACATGGGATCTGCTCCCCCTGGGACCCACCTGAGCGTCCAACACAACAGGGAAATGTGGGATTTCCTCTGCGTGCTTTCCAAACCAAAGGTCACCACAAAACCCCACCCTTAGGAGGCAAGAGCAGCCTGTGCTGGATCTGCTGTGAGAGGAAGGAGCCAAGACATTTGGATCACAGCAGGGGGTACAAGCCAACACTGGGAACAGGAGCCAGTGTCCCTGCCAACCCCTGGAATAGCTGCCTTGGACAAATGGAGCACAGCCAAAACAGGAGGCTGAAATATGTGCCTTGTTATGCCTTTGCTCCCAAACTGATGAGACTCCCAGTCAGAACTTTGTGGTAGTTTGTGGTTTCCTTTGGGCAGCTCATTTCGTTTTCCTGACCTGAATTCCAAGGTGTGTTTCTGGCAAAACCAATGGATTTTGATAACCATTGTACAATACAAATATTGATTGCATCTATTTCCTTGGGAGAAAAGGCATTCTCTTTTTTCTTAGAAAGTGATAGTTCTAAGCAGAATGCAATGAATTTGAAAAGCCAAAATCATCACTGAAGTGTAATTTTACATTTATATGTACGTAAACACACCCACTTACCCACAGGATTCAAAATTTTAATCTGTTGGGTAGTATGGTATAAGCTCCCCTATTTTCCCACCACTTAAAGTAAACTGGGAAAAGATATTTAGATATACAAGGGGAAATCTGTAGAAAGAGGGATCCCTCCTAGAAAAGAGGGAGAGGAGCAGCCTGGCCAGCTGGAATTGCTCTCACTGATGTGGCACAGCCCCTCCAACAGCTCATTTTCAGGGTCAATGCTTGGTCTGTTCCAGGTTGCTGTGCTTGGGCTCCCACAGCCGTGCAGGACTCCCCTCCATCCACACGACCTGCATTTCAAAGCCAGGACACACTTCTGGACACTTTTGGACAGTCTCCCTTCAGAACCATCAAAACAGTGATTTTTTTTATTGCTTCATACTGCATTACCATGTAGGGAGCTGAATTGCTAAATTTCACAGAAAACAGGGGGGAAAAAAGGAATAGCTCATAAAACCTCCTAACCACTTTGGAGGATAGCATCATTTTGCAGACCAAATTAAGAGCTGAGTTCAGCTCCTTATGTTCTGACTCTAAACATCTCCTTGTTCTACTAAGACAACTCAATTAATTTGGGTTTTGTCCCAGTTTCTCCTATGTATGAAATGACAGTATTATTATTCTGGGCAACATGGCACAATATAAAAATATGGATTAAAGAGAACATTATGAAAATAATGTCACATCATTGACATCAATGCCAAAACACAAACAAACACAAATATTCTCTTGGTGTTTGCAGCAGCAGCTTCAACCGTCACCAGGGGATTAAACAACATAGTGGAGGAGGAATTCAACCAGTGGCTCAATAACTTAATTGAGCAAAGAGGTTTAATGCTTAAGTTTTCCATCCCATGAAATAAACCCTCATTTCCAAGGCAGCAAAGCTTCCCATGTGCCCAACTGAGAGGTCACCCGTTGATTCCATCCCCACCTTCACACACGGTGCCCCAAGGCAGGGCCTTTGTCCCTGTGTCACTGGCACCCTGTTTGTCTGCAGGGCACTACTGATATCAAATCTGCTTTTTAATGTACCTCATGGTAATTAAATAAAACCAAACCAAAACAAAGCCCTGACCATTAATTGCTGCAATTCAGACAAACCTGAGCAGGAATTTCAGCTGCAGACTCGAAGCTACCTAATGAAACAAAGGTAGAAGAAATAGAATTATATAGAAATAGAATTGCTGGAGAGAAAATACAAGCAGAATTCTCACATAAGACCACCAACAAATGCTTCAGAATGCATATGCATAATACACCCACGGTGAAGTTTTGTCTTTGCACGTTTAAATGACCAGGGATTCCATTTAATTATGTACATAAATAATGGATAGCATTCCTTTTCTTGTACTCAAATTACTGTTATTTCTTTGTTTGTTTATAAATTATTTGCCAGGTTCATTCTGGAAAGAAAAAGGATGTTGTCTCCTCCAGAAAGTTTAGAAATTAAGGAAAACAGAAATAGAAAGGGGAGGGAAACTCAGTGCCAGTTTTACTGTTTTGTGTCCAACTGGAAAAAGAGGACCAGGGTATAAAATTTGTTCCAAATTGAAAGGCAGATCCCCAGCTGGTACAAAATGCAGCTCTGCCAACTGACCAGATCCAAGTGATGATATAGCCCTGGATTTTCAGCCATCCCATCAAATGCTGTCAGCAAACTCATTACACAAAAAAAACCAAACCAAACAAAAAAAAACACCCCTACGTTGAAAATTCCAACGAAATAAAATGGAACAGTAAATCCACTATCACCTCCACAATTCTTTTGGGTGCCAGGTCAGGCCCCGATTCTGCCACTAACAGCAGTTCTGACTCCCTCCCTGCAAAAGCTCTGAAAGTGTTCTGGGCTGACAAAGTCCTTGTTAAATGTCTTGAACTGTCACAGATATAAATTTCCCTGTTCCTTTCTGCTATACTCGGGAATAAATTGAAAAGCTTGTTTGAAATAAGAAATTAAACTACCAAAACAAGCATTACATTTAAAATGTAATAAAGAGTATTCCATTGTTTTTTTTCCTTGAAGAATTTTCATGCCCCAAGACTTCTGTGGTAGGACAATCTCAACTGAGCATTCGGTACAGGGTGAGCAGGGCAATTATTCAAATGTGCCCTTTGTTTATCTTAAAGACAGTTTTTCAATTTTGAATTCTGCCTTTACTGAAATGGGAATGAACTTTTCTAAAAAATTCAAGGAGATGTAGTAGTTAGGGCCGTGGAGACAAACACATTCCCTATAGCAGATCATGATTCTTGCTATAACAGCACATAAAATAAAGCCAACTCTAATCAGCAAACCTAAGATGTTTGGAGAACCTTTAATATACCTGTATCCTTCATCCCTGAAGGAAGATAAGACAGTGGATCTGGTTATGGAGCCCAGAAGCTTCAAGCAGAAAAAAAAAAAAAAAAAAAAAAAAAAAAAAAAAAAAAAAAAAAAAAAAAAAAAAAAAAAAAAAAAAAAAAAAAAAAAAAAAAAAAAAAAAAAAGACAAAAAGAAAAAACAACACAAAAAGGTAATAGCAGATGCAAGTGGCAGAATAATTTTAATGAAGTTGTTTCACCTTTACTCCAATGTAAAAATGTGAGGCTCTTGAATACCCATCTGGATTTACATAGTGTGAGTCAGAGTATAATTATGTGACCTCTTCACAGCTTCAGCATCTCAGCAATTGCAACACTCATGAATCACACACTTCAAGCCTCATCTCAGCTGCAAAAGCAGCTTCACTGGGCAGCACAGACATTTGGGGGAGACAAGGTAAACTCCTTGTTTCTGTTAGGATTGCAGGAGGATCTCTCACAATCTGACTCAGTCCAAAATCTTCCTGAATAAGCACTCAAACTCAGCCATCATTCTGACAGGGGAACATAAGTGGTACTTAGATTCTTTCGTGCCTTCAATCCCCACTGAAGACTCCAAGGCACCTTCACAGAGAAAACCACATTTGTTCCTCTGGCATTAATGGCAAAAGAACACTTTCAAGAGACTTGGAACTTCTCAGGACCAAGTACAAGAAGCAACAACTCTCATATTTGAGATATACAAATCTAAAGGGTTGCATGCAAGAGGATCTGGGTTTTCTCAGTTATTGGGAAAAGTAACTATTCAAGACATTCCAAGTTAAAACAGAAGCAGATATTAACAATCTGTGAGAACAGAAGGCCAAATCAATGCATTTATAACAAATTTTTTTGTGAGCTGATTTCAGAGACCTGATTTCAGAACTACTGTGCTCAAAAAACAGAGGACAAGTAAAACTTCCAGCCAAAGAAATAGGACTGAACAGAACTTTATGCAAGGATGTCTCAGGTCAATGAGACTGAAGTGTTTGGCTGAGGAGGATGAGCTATGAGGAAGCTTCTCCCTGTAAGCAATTGTAAATCTGAAATTAAGAGGCTCCAATTGAGGAAGTGTGGAGAAAGGAAAGACAACAGCCCTTTATTAAAGGGTAGATATGTACCGGCAAAACAACGAAAGAGCACAGAAACAACCAAACAACAATCCTGGACCCAAAGTCCTCTCCAAGAAAAAAAAAAAGAGTTCAGTACTTTCTGCCTTTTGGCACAGTCAGGGCCAGGAGCAGCCAGACGACCCATCCAAAAACCAAAACAAGCTCAGAGCCTTTCCACACACACCCCCTCCCTGAGTCAGGGCAAAAGTGAAGTGCCTCCTGTTTCAGAGGAGAGAAAAAGATAACTCCTCACCCCTCTCCACAGCCTTTGGAATGTGGCTCTGCTCTCTGGTTCTTTTGGGGGGGTCAATCACCCAAAGCAAACTGCCCTCCCCCGTTCAACATCTGCCTCTCACAGTGATGCAGGGAAAAGAAAAACTCCCTGCTTGGGTTTTAGAACAAGGAAACCTATGACAAGGGCTCATTTGGCAGGCATTAAAATAACCTTATTGACAAACTCATAACACTTGCCATAGGCAGCAAAGTTAGAGATTTCAGGAGCTAGCAAGAAGGCTTCTGACTGCAGCTTCTATTCCCTTGACTGAAGAGAGACAAGTACAGAGTCTTCCAGAAAAAGCAGATATTTTTGTATCTAAATTCAGAACCTGTGAGAGGGATCTGACTCATGATGGAGTTAGTTCTCTGGGTGCTCATACTTGGCCAGGAGATGCACATTTTTCTAACATTTTATGGAATTTGTGAGCAAAAAATAAAATTATCTATTAAGCTACAGAATCTCCTGGGGGTTTGACAGACATTTGAAACTCTCTGAAAAGTTCCCTTGGCTCCTAACACCTCATTTGCATAGACAGGTAGCAGCCCTTGGTGCAGCACCACCAGACAGTCCCCACCTCACACCCTGCTGCTGAACTCCCCAGGGATTGATGCACAATCCCTGCATGGACAACCACACACCATAAGTCTCTGCAGGAAGCTCTGAAACTTTGAGTATTCCTAATTCCACCTGACCCAGTCCACATTCAAACAAAGCAGCCCACGAAGTCAGGGACAGCTGGAGTAACAACGAGGATTTGGGTGTTGATGGTACATTGTCAGAGGGAAAGAAACCAGAGCAAACCACAGAAACCTCGAGTTTCTAATCAGAGAGGCTGCAAGGCCTCTGCAAGGAAACAACCCAATGCAGGGTCTGTAAATTCTCACCATGTTATTTCCAGCACTTTATATTCTCAATGGGCCTGATCGAATCCTTATTCAGGAAACATTTCACAGACTTCAGGCACGTTGCTATGCAGTGATCTGTTTCATTAATCCAGAACAATTCTAACAAGGAACACAACACCCTTTGATAATCCCAAAGCACAGCAACAAAGAAGAATGTTTATGACTATCTAGTGAGCCATACATAATACAGCTCATCATCAAAACTCCTTCCTGCAGCAGCACTGAAACAAATCTGCACTGCCCCTTCATCCTCCACAAATACCAGAGCTCTGAGAACAGAGAGAACAGAGTCAAATTAGATGCTGTGCCACTGGAAAAAAAATAAAAATGTAGACAACAAGGATTGCAAAGGCAGCCAGAAAGCTCATGTGTATTTTCACACGGAGCACAGAACAATGTGGAGCCCGGTGCTCTTTGTGAGCAGCAGGAAGGTGGCCCAGGCTCCTTTCACAGGAGAACTGTAGGTGCAAAACAAACATCACAGGCAGAGTTTCAGTGCTCTGCTCCCATGGTTCAAAGCCAGCCCGTGTCACAGCCCTGGAGGTATCAAACACCTGCCTGAAACGGGGGATCCTTCCCAGGGCAGACAGGGTGGCATGATGTATGGCTATGGACTATTTTCCTGGGTAACTTTTATTATTATTGTAATATAAAGGCTGTTGAGCAGGACATTTAAAGTACACACTAAATAGGGCTGGCAGGGTGATTAAAATAAGAACTGGTTACAAGTCAGTTAATTATAACAAATATATAAAGTTGCATTTGGTATATTTAGCACTGTCCCATCTCTCTGCACAGTTGCACCTTTAGAGTACTTTTACTGAATTATCTGAAAGCTCTTTAATGCTAAATTGTATTAAACCACCTTCCCTCAGGCTTAATGTATTTTAGGTGCTGAAAAAACCCTGTCTTAGCAAATGCAGCCAACCCTTCCCTGTAGTGGAACTCTTTCCCTTCTCATTTTGTTCATCTGCATAAAGGTAACTTCTAAATCTGTCTCAGTAACTTTTTACACCTCATAGTGACTGTGAACTCACCCAAACAGTGCTGTACCCTGGCAGCTTCCTGTCTTTCAATGCCCAAACAGCAAATTATGGAGGCAAGAGGGGAAAAGAGTCTGGTGATATTTCTTGGAAGCTTGAACTGCATTTAGGCAGCCTGTGCTCATCTCTCTTGCATTTACATCTCATGAATGCCCCCAAAAAAACCAATCTGCCAACTAAATGTCTGCAGAAACTTCACATTTTGATTAAACACTGGAGCACTTGCAAAAAAAAAATGAATTCATAACTCAGAAACGTCAGATATTAATGATGGAAATCAACTTAGAAGTTTTATAGTCTTGGAACATCAACCACATGACTTTTAAGTTCATTCAAAAGAGCCAGTGCAATTCAATTTAAGTAAACCAAGCATTTGTAATTGATTTCTTATGCCTTTAATTTGCAGGTACAGATTAAGATTTGTTAGTTTACATGATTCAGAGAAAAATAAAAAGTATATATGGGTTGCTGACAATTTATAAGGAGAAAAAGTGCTGAAAGAGAATAACATAAAACAGTCACTTTGAATTACAGATTTGCTCTAGAGCATCTCCTGGGAGGCATTTCTGGGTACACAGGAAGTACAGTTTTGTACAATAAATTGGAATGTGCTAGAATACAAACCCTGTTTTCATAAACCCTGTCCCTTCCCACGATGTTTTGGTGGCTGGACACATCTCCCAGCTTCCCTGTTATGGACAGCACAAAGTACAGCTTTATTAAAGTTGATTCTGGCTCTGCTATTTTTCAAACATGCACAATGCAAATATTTTCTGCAGGAGCCAGTTCTGAGTGATTAAATCAGGCCTCTCCAATGCTGACAGGCACTGAGGAGATTCAAGAAAGCAGAATCACTCCAGGCTCACCCATTTTCTGTAATCATTGGGGGAAAAAAAAAA
>NW_020956058.1:517147-518336 GCF_003031625.1 Empidonax traillii
GAGCTGTGTCAGGGCAGGCTCAGGGTGGATCTCAGGGAAAGGTTCTTCCCCCAGAGGGTGGTTGGCACTGAACAGGCTCCCCAGGGCAGTGGGCACAGCCCCAAGGCTGCCAGAGCTGCAGGAGGGTTGGGATGATCCTCTGGGGCACAGGGGGTGACTCTTGGGGATGGGGCTGTGCAGGGCCAGGGGGTGGACTGATGGTCCTTGTGGGTCCCTTCCAGCTCAGCACATTCTGGGTTTCTGTGATTCTCTCTTATGCCCCTGCCCCGTCCATTGGGATGGGACAGTGCAGGAGGGGGCAACTGCTGAACTCGCCACAGAAGCCTCCAACTCTCTGTTAGATCCTCCAGATTACAGAACTTAAATAAGAAACACAGGGAATGTAAATCCATTTCCATCTCTGAAATGTGGCTCCATCAGGAAAACACAGTGATGTCCCATATTTGGAGAATTCCTGTGCTGAGGAGAAGTGGAGCCTAATCCCATGTGCAGTGTCAGTACATGGTGTGCTTTGGAACAACCACCTCCATCCTCAACCACCAGGCATCAAAGCAAGGAGGGGTCAGTAATTCCTTGCACCAGGGGGAGGACACAGAGTGGAGTTTCTGAGGTTCAAGAGAACCATTTCTGAGCTCATGCCTGAGAGAGCTGGCTCTTGTGGTGATGGAACTGCCAGCAGGACAGCCTGAATTCAGCTACATCCCCTGAGCTGCTCCAGTGTGTGTCCTGGGGAAGTGGACAGAGAGATTCTTATCAAAGCACTCCAAGTTCCTCCATACAAGTGGGCTGCAGCCCTCCCAGTGTTAGCTACTGCAGGCACTGTAAGTGAATCCATTGCCACCTGTGCTTTCTAAAATACAGATTTTTATCTGCAATAGAACATATCCTCCATGCAATGCCAAACTGCCCACAGAGAGCTTTCTGTAAATCCCAAACCAAAGCTGCTGTTGCAAGTTCCTCCTTGCAGAGCCCAAGTTTTGGAAAACATTACAGTTGAAAGGTTACACGTAAGCTTCTGAATTGGGCATCTTCCCCCTTCTTTCTTGTCATTAATGGCATTTAATGACAGCTGAGGAGGGGAAAGACTTGTCCCTTTTGTTCATTGTTCTTCATCTGAAGTTTTAATTATAGCTTCACAGCTCCACAGTTACTGTGAGGTAGTGATGACTGAAAGCCCAGAGGAGGAGGA
>NW_020956059.1:0-2858 GCF_003031625.1 Empidonax traillii
AAAAAAAAAAAAAAAAGAAAAAGAAAAAAAAGAAGCAAATATCATTTCTTGCATAAAAAAGATTAAAAGGTTCACGGTAAACCATTACCACAGCTTTAGCTCATGAGACAAAATGCTGTGGAGTTTTTGTGATTTTTTTTTTTTTTTTGTGATTTGGGGGTTTGGTTGGTTGGTTGGTTGGTTTTTTCAAATATTCCATCACAGAATAACCTTTTCTGAGAAGACAGATCTTTTCTTTAGCTTCATGTAGGTGTGATCCTGCAAGCTCTGAGCTTTCATGACAGTATCTCTGCTCCTCTTGACTTCTTCCTTAGTGGCAACTGAAGAGTGATGCTGACCACCCACAGTTTTTTATAAGGTTGGAGGAAAAACTGAAAAGTTCAGAGAGCATAGACAGATGCTTTTTTTTTTTTTTTTTTACTATACAAAGAAAGAAGATAAGCAAGTAAAATATCTGCTGCAGAAAGTCATGTAGAAAAAAGTTCTAGTTGCATGAACAAATGTCCCACCCTGGTTAACAGAACTGTAATTCCTCATGTTGATTCAGCACATTTTGCGTTCATTTCTGGATCATACATGAAAAAACTAACAAACTGGAGACGGCAGAGGCAAAAGAGAAGAAAGTGATTAATTGGACAGGGAAGATACTTCAGGCAAAAAAATTAGGGCTTATGTGATCACAAAAGCTGTTGCAAATGTTTGGGGTTTTTTTAATAGAAGAATAATTAGTGAGTTGTATCTGTAAGTTCAAATTACTGCAAATTGTACATTCACTAAATTCTGTCTCAGAGCAAGATTAATTTAATATATTATAGTAAAAAATACCATAAGAAAAATATCTATGTTGACAAGGCTACCGATATAAATTTTTCCCATCTCTGGAACATGAAACTTCATAATTTAATCCATGTCCTCATAGCAAAACATTTACTTTATAAAACAGCGGATAAAATAACAGAACGTTTGTTCTCAATATATCAAGAAATATATTTTTTTATAGTTATGTACATTTAAATCAGACAGTTTCTCATTGATCTGAAATGTATCAGGAAAAAATTAATTACTCCCAAGCAGCTGGTGTCTCTTCTGATCAAATGGTTTGCCCCCCTCCTGCACAGAGGTATCTAAACAATGTCAAAATTTAAGACATCAGGAAAATCTTTGCTTACTGTGACCGTGAAAAAGAAATGTATCATTGCTGATCAACCACATCCTTTAGACTGAGAACACTGAAAGATAATAAAATAATTAGGATTAATAATTAGGATTTTTCTGTGAAAATTTTTAACATTTGTAAAAACAGAGAATGTATTAAGTCCATGAAATAAAGCATTAAAGATTTACATAAAGATACCTATGCAATGTTTGTTCATTAATTCTTTATCAGTCATGTTGATCAGAAAGTAGAATGGTTGTAAACATTCTTTCTGTAGCAAAGAACCCAAATACTTATTTCTTCAGGGACATTTGAAATTTTTATTGTTTTTTTGTTCCATGTGTACTATGTTAATGGTGTCACACTAAAGAAAATTTTCTGCCAAAAGTAAATCTTTGCAAATGTTACCTTTCTCCATCTCCCATTCTCTGAAGATTTGAACAGTGGATCAGGAAAAATACAGAGAGAGCAGCAGGGTTCCTTTCCTGTCCCTCTGCCCCATGCCTCCATTTTTCACACCAAACTGACCGACTGGTCAGGCGTGGTTGGAGTGCTGATGTATGACTACCTTTACCATTACTCTTTATTATTTTTTTTCCCTAGCCTTCCTTAAACAAACTGTGAAATCACTGATCATTCTAAAACAAATGGCTCAGTGAGTTAATTTCTATCAGTTCTACTCTTTACTGGCGAATTTAGAAGGAGAGAGACCCTAGTCGAGAATAATGTGATCTAACAATTTAGTGTTGTGCGAACTAGATAACAATTTCATGTAAATACACTCATTTTTCACCATACAGAATATTCTAACAGGGAGAAATAAGGTTTTCTCTGCCATTTTTGAGATTTATCCAATAGGATACTGTGTTTTACAGAACAAATCTGTGGAAGTAAAGGCCTAAGAGTCCAAACAAAAATAGATTTAGATCCAACACTCTATAATATTTAATTTGATAGTTAAAAATTTATATTAAATATCCAGTAAAGGCTACACATGTCACACAGATTGCTTTGGTAATAAATAATGTGAAGCTTGCTAGCAGAGTGAAGCAAACCTAACTTATTACTTATTATTAAAAGAAAGGTCATCCCTAGAGAGTGGAAAATCTTATTCTGTATAGTGCTGAGTTGGAATTATCAGAGGAAACAGTAATATGCAATTTCCTAGTGACTTAAGACTGAACAAGAAAGTGATTTTGTAATGTGCTCAAACTACTGTCTTGTTTAAACAAAAGACTTCATGAGTACAAAAGCTGCAAAGCTCATAGAACCTTCATGTGTGACTAAAGCATAACAGCAAACAGTGTTGGTTTTTATAAATAATCTCAGTATAATCTGTTCAGTGAATTAATGGATCTGTATGCTTAAGGGCATCAAACTAGCATATCAGAAAAGTGTTTCAAATTGTCCCATTGCTAAACTAACCAAAATAAATTTCTCTGCCATAACAAAAAGATTCTGCATTTTTTTGAAAGCAGAATAATATGTTTCTTTTAGGTACATTGTCTAATGCATGTTTCATGGAAAACATACTGTGTTTTAATAAACAAATTAAAAGGAAAATAAGTTACCTTGCAGCAGCATGCCCTGTAATTAACCTCATCTTGCATTGTGTACTAATGTGCAATGGTCTTGGAATCTTATTATTCTCTTCTCACACATAATGAATAAATCAACTAATTATAGCTCTATTACTTACTAA
>NW_020956059.1:2879-5733 GCF_003031625.1 Empidonax traillii
AAAAAAGAAAAAGAAAAAAAAGAAGCAAATATCATTTCTTGCATAAAAAAGATTAAAAGGTTCACGGTAAACCATTACCACAGCTTTAGCTCATGAGACAAAATGCTGTGGAGTTTTTGTGATTTTTTTTTTTTTTTGTGATTTGGGGGTTTGGTTGGTTGGTTGGTTGGTTTTTTTAAATCTTCCATCACAGAATAACCTTTTCTGAGAAGACAGATCTTTTCTTTAGCTTCATGTAGGTGTGATCCTGCAAGCTCTGAGCTTTCATGACAGTATCTCTGCTCCTCTTGACTTCTTCCTTAGTGGCAACTGAAGAGTGATGCTGACCACCCACAGTTTTTTATAAGGTTGGAGGAAAAACTGAAAAGTTCAGAGAGCATAGACAGATTTTTTTTTTTTTTTTTTTTTTTTTTTACTGTACAAAGAAAGAAGATAAGCAAGTAAAATATCTGCTGCAGAAAGTCATGTAGAAAAAATTTCTAGTTGCATGAACAAATGTCCCACCCTGGTTAACAGAACTATAATTCCTCATGTTGATTCAGCACATTTTGCGTTCATTTCTGGATCATACATGAAAAAACTAACAAACTGGAGACGGCAGAGGCAAAAGAGAAGAAAGTGATTAATTGGACAGGGAAGATACTTCAGGCAAAAAAATTAGGGCTTATGTGATCACAAAAGCTGTTGCAAATGTTTGGGGTTTTTTTAATAGAAGAATAATTAGTGAGTTGTATCTGTAAGTTCAAATTACTGCAAATTGTACATTCACTAAATTCTGTCTCAGAGCAAGATTAATTTAATATATTATAGTAAAAATTACCATAAGAAAAATATCTATGTTGACAAGGCTACCGATATAAATTTTTCCCATCTCTGGAACATGAAACTTCATAATTTAATCCATGTCCTCATAGCAAAACATTTACTTTATAAAACAGTGGATAAAATAACAGAACGTTTGTTTGTTCTCAATATATCAAGAAATATATTTGTTTATAAATATGTACATTTAAATCAGACAGTTTCTCATTGATCTGAAATATATCAGGAAAAAATTAATTACTCCCAAGCAGCTGGTGTCTCTTCTGATCAAATGGTTTGCCCCCCTCCTGCACAGAGGTATCTAAAAATGTCAAAATTTAAGACATCAGGAAAATCTTTGCTTACTGTGACCGTGAAAAAGAAATGTATCATTGCTGATCAACCACATCCTTTAGACTGAGAACACTGAAAGATAATAAAATAATTAGGATTAATAATTAGGATTTTTCTGTGAAAATTTTGAACATTTGTAAAAACAGGGAATGTATTAAGTCCATGAAATAAAGCATTAAAGATTTACATAAAGATACCTATGCAATGTTTGTTCATTAATTCTTTATCAGTCATGTTGATCAGAAAGTAGAATGGTTGTAAACATTCTTTCTGTAGCAAAGAACCCAAATACTTATTTCTTCAGGGACATTTGAAATTTTTATTGTTTTTTTGTTCCATGTGTACTATGTTAATGGTGTCACACTAAAGAAAATTTTCTGCCAAAAGTAAATCTTTGCAAATGTTACCTTTCTCCATCTCCCATTCTCTGAAAATTTGAACAGTGGATCAGGAAAAATAGAGAGAAGCAGGGTTCCTTTCCTGTCCCTCTGCCCCATGCCTCCATTTTTCACACCAAACTGACTGACTGGTCAGGCGTGGTTGGAGTGCTGATGTATGACTACCTTTACCATTACTCTTTATTATTTTTTTTCCCTAGCCTTCCTTAAACAAACTGTGAAATCACTGATCATTCTAAAACAAATGGCTCAGTGAGTTAATTTCTATCAGTTCTACTCTTTACTGGCGAATTTAGAAGGAGAGAGACCCTAGTCGAGAATAATCTGATCTAACAATTTAGTGTTGTGCGAACTAGATAACAATTTCATGTAAATACACTCATTTTTCACCATACAGAATATTCTAACAGGGAGAAATAAGGTTTTCTCTGCCATTTTTGAGATTTATCCAATAGGATACTGTGTTTTACAGAACAAATCTGTGGAAGTAAAGGCCTAAGAGTCCAAACAAAAATAGATTTAGATCCAACACTGTATAATATTTAATTTGATAGTTAAAAATTTATATTAAATATCCAGTAAAGGCTACACATGTCACGCAGATTGCTTTGGTAATAAATAATGTGAAGCTTGCTAGCAGAGTGAAGCAAACCTAACTTATTACTTATTATTAAAAGAAAGGTCATCCCTAGAGAGTGGAAAATCTTATTCTGTACAGTGCTGAGTTGGAATTATCAGAGGAAACATTAATATGCAATTTCCTAGTGACTTAAGACTGAACAAGAAAAAGTGATTTTGTAATGTGCGCAAACTACTGTCTTGTTTAAACAAAAGACTTCATGAGTACAAAAGCTGCAAAGCTCATAGAACCTTCATGTGTGACTAAAGCATAACAGCAAACAGTGTTGGTTTTTATAAATAATCTCAGTATAATCTGTTCAGTGAATTAATGGATCTGTATGCTTAAGGGCATCAAACTAGCATATCAGAAAAGTGTTTCAAATTGTCCCATTGCTAAACTAACCAAAATAAATTTCTCTGCCATAACAAAAAGATTCTGCATTTTTTTGAAAGGAGAATAATATGTTTCTTTTAGGTACATTGTCTAATGAATGTTTCATGGAAAACATACTGTGTTTTAATAAACAAATTAAAAGGAAAATAAGTTACCTTGCAGCAGCATGCCCTGTAATTAACCTCATCTTGCATTGTGTACTAATGTGCAATGGTCTTGGAATCTTATTATTCTCTTCTCACACATAATGAATAAATCAACTAATTATAGCTCTATTACTTACTAA
>NW_020956059.1:5837-27342 GCF_003031625.1 Empidonax traillii
ATGTTTCATGGAAAACATACTGTGTTTTAATAAACAAATTAAAAGGAAAATAAGTTACCTTGCAGCAGCATGCCCTGTAATTAACCTCATCTTGCATTGTGTACTAATGTGCAATGGTCTTGGAATCTTATTATTCTCTTCTCACACATAATGAATAAATCAACTAATTATAGCTCTATTACTTACTAAATGCTTCACTTACAATACACATTTGTAAGATAATTTATCAGCAACTAAATAAACCAAACTAATTCTAAAAGTATTTAGCATTTAGCAAAATCGCTAATTAAATTTATTATAAAATGTTGATCCATATAACAAACAAAAATAACAACAAAAAAATTCCAGATGGATGTCAACCTCAAAAACATTTAGGTGAATTGTATAGATCTATTACACTAAAAGCTAAAAGTCCATTTATTTTTCCAAGAAATAGAAATACAGTTATTCTGGAAAGAACTTTTACTGCTAGATAGGTAAAATGACATAAGTCTTTTCAAAGTGCAAAATTCTCTTCAAATTTTATGGAGTGTTAATGAGAAATTATTGTATAGACTGTATAGATTATATTATATGTGACAAGACCTTTGATATATTCTCCTGTAATGCAGATGAATTCAAAACTTATATTCAAACAAAGTGAACATTCCTTATTCAAATTTGTCTTTTTTCATTTGCATAACCCAAATTACCTTTGACAAAACTTTTTCACAGAGTATTTGTATAATCAAGATTTTTCACCCTATGCTACATTTTGTTATTCAAAGTTCCAAAGGTCCTTATAAATTTTTTATAAAAGTGTGATAAATTTCTCAGGATGTCACTATTCTGCATGTTACCAAGCAGTCTTTCTACTAGTTAATCTTTATTTTGTATACACAACTTAATTCTGATTATAAATACCTCTTGATTTAAAAAGTTGTAATTGTCTTGACTTCAATTATATCAGTGGGGATCTACACTGCTGTGTGGAAGAGGTGACCTTGACCCTAAAAATGGCCCAACAGTTTGGGTCATTGTTGATATAGACAGAAAAGAGCAGGATAAGTTTCTATTAAGAACATTATTACGGTCTTTGATTTATTATTTTGTTTCATTTTAAAGAACTCCTGTAAGATTATAGTTACAGAAGGAAAAACTAAGACATACTGCCCATGAAGATAAGCAGTAAAAGCCTTACACATATCCTTCCACTATGCTGATATTCTCCAAGTAGTGGCCTTTTTTCAAAGGTCTGAATATAAATGCAATAAGACCTTTTTCCTGTGAGAATACATCACTGGGAAATACCACAAATATATCATGTTCATATTTATCAAGGTCTTTAAGAAAGTAAACTATAATTTCAATCATACAAGATAAAAAGAAGTCAGAAAATATAAGTTGCCATGACTACTGCAAATCAGTATTTCTCTAAATATGAAAAAAAAACCTAACAGGTAGTATGTTAATACAGACTTCCTGTTGTGTGGCTAGAAGGTACGCTAAGGCACGGAAAAAGATCCATCTAGATGAATCTGTACAAACTCAAGAAGTGGGTCCATGGGAATCTCATGAGGTTTAGTAAGACCAAGTGTAAGATGCTGGTTTTGGGTCAGGACAATCCCCTGTATCAGTACAGGCTGGGAAATGAGATCAAGAGCAGTCGTGCTGAGAAGGACTCAGTGCTGAGGGATGAGAGGCTGAACATGAGCCTGCAACGAGCAGGCAATAGCCCAGAAAACCAAACACCCTGGGTGTTCAGAAGCATGCCAGAAAGTCAAGAGAAGGGATTCTGCCCCTCTACTCTGCTCTGGTGAGACCCCGCCTACAGTGTGGCATCCATCTCTGGGGTCCCAAGCACAGAAGGGGGGTGGATCTGTTGGAGCAAGTCCAGAGGAGGCCATCAAAGTGACTAGAGGGATGGAGCACCACTCATACAAGGAAAGGCTGAGACAGTTGGGTTTGCCAAGCCTGGAAAAGAAAAGGCAATGAAGATGGTGAAGGGCCTTGAGGTGAAGCCATATGATAAGCTGCTGTTCTTGTAGGGTTAGGTCTCACAGAACTTTTCCGGAAGTTGTACTGTATTTCTTCTAGAAATTATTTTTAAAATTTACAAACCCCAAACTAAAACCAACAGACATTCTACAAGTAATGCATATTTTTTTCCTAGAGATATTTAATTTCATTAAATGTTTATATTACTTTGTTTCTATTTTTTAAATTCGTGGACCTGGAGAGGCAGATGGCTAAATAGTTTGCAGATGGTTGAAAATGATAAATGGTTGTGACAAGGTTAGTAATAGTACTTTTGTTCACTATATTAGTGCAATCTGTTTCTGCCTAGGAAGTAACCTAAAGTATCAAGTGGATTTAAATTAACAAAATATTTTCCTCTGCTTTTTGTTATGATTTTTTACAGTTTTGTTTTCAATATAATTCCAGTTTATCCCTTCTGAATGCCATTTTAATATACTTTGTAGCTTTACAGCTATTAGATATGCCTTGGGTGACACCTGCCATTTTGTCTGTGTGTATTATATAAACTTTTTTTTAGACATATTAACAGGTTTTTGAGTTCATAGCATGTAACTAATGAAAAAAGAAAATCCATATGGCCTCACAGATGCATACTGTAACTATCCTGTATAACTGGTAGAGGGAAGTGCTTGTATTTATTCCCTTGAATTTGTTTTATTCCCTTGGTTTTGTTTTATTCCCTTGAATTAATATGCCAACTGCAGTAATTGGGAACTGCAAGACCACTAGTGAAAAAAAATATTGTGTATTCTTTTTTTTAAAGTGTATTTATTGTTTATTTTCCCTTTTCCAATATACTAGACTGACCATGAAGAAACAAGCAGAAGGTAATGAAGGATAATTAGGGAATGAGAACAGTGGTCCACAGAGGAAAAAGACTACCATAGGAATATAAGAATGGAGGTTCACTGTGATTCAAACCAGTGGTTTATCTGGTTAGGCCTCTTTTACATGACATTATCTGGCATCATTTATTTTCAGAATAGTGTGGAAAAAAAACATTACCATTCTCCCTAATTCAGTGTGGTCATAATTTCATTTCCATTCCATTTCTAGGCAATGGACTTTTTTTCCTGGAGTAATTTCTCCATAATTTCTTCATTGAAAAGGCAAAACAAAACAAAACAAAACAAAACAAAGCAGAGTAGTTATTAGCATATAACAGATTTTGTCCAGACACTACTTTGTTTATTGCAAGGTTTTATTCTAGCAGTTTATGAGTGGCATTGCCATTTTCAACAGAGCACTTTATCTCCTATTGTACTGTTCATGGCAGAAGTATTACTAAATTCTTCAAAGCTCTTGACTATCTTCTCATACTTAGCTAAGTATTTTTATAAGAAAATATTCCTTATATCAGTTTTATTCAGAACTCACTACTATAAACATATCACAGTGATGCAGTTAAAGCAATAATTTTGATTATGTTGGGTTCTTATATGTTTCTGTGACTTCTTTTGACAAATTTATAGCTTTCTCATTTGCTAACCTATGATCAATAATGATCACCATACAGTTACCAAGTTCATTCCCTCAACTGCTTTGAATATCATCTTCTTCATTTTTCAGTCTTCTAGCATTTTCATGCTTTCTTAAAAATCATTTCCAGTGATCACAAGATATTTCCAGAAAGTTCTTGAAATACTGAAGGTTCTTCCAATCCTTCAGATTTTAAATATTTATCCTGTATTCATGAAATGTATTCTTTCCTCATTAAAACTAGAAAAGTATCTCAAAGCCTCATAACACAGAAATAGTTAATGGATATTTCTGTCTTTCAGCAATATATCTGAGCAACCCTATCACACTTGGCTAGAATAAGATATACTGGAATTTGGCAGCTTATTCATAACCTCAGCTTTATCCATCATAATAGTCTTATATAGTATTGTGATTTGGCCACAATTATAAAATATGCTTAAATAGATTATCCCACAACATTGATACAGCTTAGTGCATCCTTTTAAAGATGAATATTTTCAAAATACTTCTATGTGGAGGAAATCCAGGAAGTAGTGTAAATCAGAAATTGTTTTTTGTGAAGACAAAAATCAAATAGAACTGATGAGCAATGGACTTTTAAAAAGCAAACTTCTGATGGATTATTTAAACATAACGTAGAGTTGCAATTTAACTTTGGAAAATGAGGAGAGTTAATTCAAGCTACTATGTCAAGAGTCAAAATCTGAGAAGCTGTTATTCCCAGAGATTCAGCACATAGGAATTGAATATTGCTGATAAATATCATGATCCTTAAAGCTTTGATGTTAAATGACGGTGAAGAAAATGAAGTATTTACTTCCTAAATGCAAATTAGCCAGTTTTAACAATTTTTATTTGTGACAAGAATTTCTGGTTATCACATCACGTAGTGATAGCTAATACAAAAAGAATTAACTGTCCTTCCAGGGACAACTCTTCTCTTGTAGTTACACTCCCCTTATTCACACATTTACATTAAATTCAGGCCCTCTTATTCATAGATAAATTTGATCTTGGTTATGTACCATTCATCTTAATTTTTTAAAAAAGTACCAAGAAACAAAAAACCAAATTGAATCTGTGGAATTTATTGAAATCTAGATTTATTAATGTAAAATTCACCTCAATTTTGAGTAAATCCCACAGCCCAGATTCTCAGTCTGTGGGACTATTTCTATTAACATCTCCTGGAGCTGACTGCTGCCCTGAAACTGTGAAGGTAATTACTTTAAAAAGTCTTTGACCCCAGGACTCTAGTCATCAACAGATAGTTTGCATTCCCTCTTCCAGCCTTATTCCATACATTTACTCCACAGAGAGAAGTCTATTTACATAGAAATTGCAAAAATAACCTTTTATGAATTTAGCACTTACTATGTGCTTTATTTGTACCGTTTCCCCTCTCAAGCCTTGTGAAGGATGAACATTACAATAATGCATACATATTCATAGAGCAATATTGTGGGCTAATTCTCACAAGGCTGTTATTATTCACAACTTATAAATGAATCCTTAATAACCACTTAAATCTATAAATAACCATCGTATAGTTGGTCAAATTAAGTAATTTAACTGCAGTACAATGACTAAAGAATATGAGGAATTTACTGTGAAGTGTACTTTCATTCAACATGTAATTGGAAAAAATATAACAACAGCCAAAAATACATATTTGATGTGGAGCCACCAAATAGTATCTTAGGTATTAACTTTTTTTTTTTTTTTTTATGCATCTTACTAGCACATTACAATGGACATACATTGCTGTAGACCAGTCAAGAATGCAGCTGACCAAATCCAGGCTCAAAACTATTGCAATATAGCAGTGTTAGTGTTCATTATGATCTCAGCAAGAAAGGCATTCAGATTTGTATTCT
Source organism: Empidonax traillii (assembly GCF_003031625.1). Classification (NCBI taxonomy): domain Eukaryota; kingdom Metazoa; phylum Chordata; class Aves; order Passeriformes; family Tyrannidae; genus Empidonax; species Empidonax traillii. The sequence goes on from NW_020956059.1 coordinate 11,216, forward strand.
TTTATTCTTTTATAGTCATAGAATGTTTTGGCTTGCAAATGACCTTAAAGACTATCTAGTTCCAAGCCCCCTTCCATGAGCAGGGACACCTTTCTCTAGACCAGGTTGCTCACAGCTCCATCCAACTTAACGTCAACATTTCCAGTGATGGAGCACCCATAACTTCTCTGGGCACCTGTTTTAGTTCCTCACCACCCTCATGGTAAAGAATTTTTTCCTAATAGCTAATCTAAACCTACCTTCAGTTCAAAGCCATTCCCCTTTGTCCTATCGCTCTTTGACCTTGTAGGTCCCTTTCAGGTACTGGAAAGCTGTTATAAGGTGTTCTGGAACCTTCTCTTCTTTAGAATGAGCAATCCCAGCTCTTTCAGCATATTTTCACAGAAGAGGTGTTCCAGGCCTTTGGTCATCTTTGTGCTACAGCTGGGCACTTTGAGTTCCTTCATGCGCACGAAGTAAAGTGTCACATTTTCACAGTGATTTATTTTATTGTGAAGTACAAGTATAAAAAAAGGTCAGATTAATTTCTCCTCTGAATTGTTTCTTTACTTTATATAGGGAATCTGAAAGACAAAAACTCAGTGTAGATATTTACACTGCAGGTTTTTTAAGTTTCTGTAGTAGTTAAAAAATTTGCTAGTTTATATACTTGTTACTAGAAATGAGGATATCTGATTGTTTATAACTGCCCTACTTTCATCAGTTTGAGAAGAGTTGGTGAGTTTGTTAAATACCATTGTAAGCACTCATTAAGTAAAGCATGTAATTAAGAAAAAACTTAATCTTCTGTTTCCCATTAGAAAAATAGTTTCTAAAGCTTATGATTAAATAATTGAAAATGTAAAGTCAAAACATGAAAAAGCAAATGAAAATAGTATAACTAGTATCTTCTATATATTATGGATTTTTGATAGGTGAGAGCAGTTCATTTTTAGGACTATGTCTGTATCAGTAAATTGAGAGGTACCATGACTCTTTCTTGAGTTAAACTGTTCCCACACAAATCAAGACAATCTTTTCCAGAATGTATTCTGGGAATTCCTGAGCAGTTTGTTTCTTAAAAATGTCCTGGAATTTAGGAAAGTGCAGGCTAACCTGGGATGAAACCTTAGCAGAGGTTAAGCAATTAAAGAATAACCTGATAGTACATTTTCTTTTTGATTCCGTGAAACATAGCTTTGAATCCTTGTCATTATAATTTTCTCAGACAGTGAAAGAAAATTACATGTACAGGAAAAAAATATTGATTTAATTATTTTAAACTATATTAAATCAATTGTGAAGAGTATTTTGGAACTTGTTTGTTTACATGTTATTGATGTGAATTTCAATAAGCTATCATGTTCTCTGGAAGCTCACAAATAAAACTTCACATCTGTGGAATCTTTTCTAGTGACAAAATTATAGGCTACACGGTTTTTGTCATTTAAGTACTGTAAATATGTTACCAGCATAGAGATGAAAGAGCCTAGAAACAGTACAAAATTCCAGTCTGCTGCCTCATTTGTACGAACTTATCATAATCACATGAACTTTATCTTATATTCACAGTCAAATCTTTATCAGCACTGTTAATTGCTCTAGAAAATTCTAAGCTGTATTCAGTCAAGGTAGGGTTTCAGTATTCAGTAACAAGGTAGGGTTTCAGTAGACACTCTTGAGAGTCAGATGCAAATTAAGATTTCCGCTTATTTGGATGATTTTGTGTATATGTCTTTCACATGATTAAAAAGAGAATCAAATAGAAGTTCTAAGTTCTTCATTTTTTCAAGATGATGAAGGGACTAGAGTATCTCTAATATGTTGAAAGGCTGAGAGAGTTGGGACTGTTTAGCCTGGAGAAGAGAAGGTTCTGGGGATTTTATCGTGTATATAAATTCTTAAAGGGATTCTGCAAAGAGAACAGAGCAAGGATCTTCTCAGTCCAGTGACAGTCCAAGAGACAACAGGAAAAAACTGAAAAGCAAGAGCTTCCCTTGGAACATTGGGAAATTGTGAGAGTGACCAAACACCAGCACAGGTTGCCCAAGGAGGTTGTAGAAGCTCCCTCCTTGAACATACTCAAAACCCATTTGGATGTGGTCTTGGGCAGCCTGCTCTAGGTGGCCCTGTCTGAGCAGAGAGACTGAACAAGATGCCTTCTTGATGTGTCTTACAACCTCAATCATTCTTTAATTTTGTGAAAAAGAGGTATTATAGCTCCTCTGCACACCTCCTGACAAAAAAAACCACAAATGGTGGGATCCTGCCCTAACGTGATGGCAGAGGCAAACATTCACCTTAATGAAGAAAAAACTGTATTTTCTAAGACTCCTACACATATATTTGTGGGTTGGCTTGAGGTACCAATTTATTTTGGTTTACAAACTCGATTGGCTGTAGATTTGACATTTTCTTGAGATCACTTTAAATACTCAGGAAGTCTTCAAATAATACTAAGCTGCATTCTGACAAAATAGTCAGTTATGTTCTGCCTTACAGAATTAGAAAGACAAAAGTTCCTTCTATCCTGCACCCTTTCAAATGAAGGAAACTTCAAATAAGACTAAAATTAATTTCTTATTTTGTGTTTTGTTTAGAATTTCTTGAAACATTCTATCGCCTTTGGTAGGTGGTGACCATCAAACAGTATCTTAATTTAAATGTAATCTAGAAAGGTGGACCATGCCTTGCATCTCTTTATCACCTGAAATCAATCTGCAAAATAATTCCTTTTGTTTAACTTTCCTCTGGCTAATCAATGTGATGAAATAAATTGTATTAGATTATTTGATTGGCTTGTCTTCAGAATGTAAGTATAACACTGCTTAGGCTTATGCAGGGGTGGAATTCATACAGCTATTTTAACTATGTTAATTTCCTGTCCAGGAAAGTTATTGTAATCTCTTACCTCTCAGTTTTAAAAACTTAAATTTGCACTAAAATTTTTGGGGCACATTACATGGAATTCATCAGATAGCCAAGGCAAGGGTTCAATCTGATCAAATGCCTTATAAAAGGTACAGTCAGTCTGTGTCATCACACAGTACATAACTATAGAGTATAGCAAAAGGCAGGACTTTTTTTGAAAGATAAATGTTAGGAGAAAAATTTAAAAGAGGACTTTTATAAAAGGGCTCTTTTTTTCTCTAAGAATTACATTCTAGTTGAAAAAAAATATTAAAAAATGGGTGAATATCCATGAAGTTCTGAGAGACTGGAGTGGGAGCAGTAAGGCAGACAGAAACACAGGTGAAAAAACCCAGTTATATTCTATACTACATAGTTTATTATTAGAATATTACTGTATTCTCAAATATATAGTTTTCTTGTAATATTGAAATTTCAGAAAATGAAAATACAACTTTATTGAATCCAATAGAAAACATAAAAAATCTTAGAGAAGAAAATGGATCATGAAAATCAGAAAACCAAAGTGAACATTTGAAATGCAAAGATATTAAAAGGAGAAATTAGTGCCATGGGTTACTCAGTTTAAGAATTAGGAAAATTTGGTGAAGATTACCACTTGACTCAATGCAACAAAAAACATTCCTGATCAATACTCTCTGAAAATAGCTTTATATATCTAAGTTATAGCTCTGATTAAGAATAATAGTACTGACAAGAAACTAAATTATTTTTACAAGGGCACAATCTATCTTACCCTTCTTTTTAAGGGGTTATCAGCAACTGAAGAAAAAAAAAGGATGGGACTGAAATCCACAGTTCTACATGGATGTTAAAATTGATATTTACTGCTTTTTAATAATCTCAGAAACACCAAACTTTAAAGGAAATTGTAAAAATAATTTCAGATACACAAAGAGTTAAACAGCTCTGAGAATCTATACTTTTACTGCATTTATAAGCTTTATACTTAAAAGCTTATTCATAAGCTTTAAAATCTATTGAGACAATTAGTGACACTCATTTATTTCCAAAAGTATTGAATTATCCTTGTTGCAGGATAGTTCCTTTGTAGCAACCCAGTGTACAATGTGTAGATTGGATACTAAAACCCTGTAGATAATACCTATAGGTCATATTTATACAGTTATATGCCAAATGTTTTTTTGCTTTAAGGGAAGAATGAAAATCTTTAGGCTGTGAGGCTGCACTGCTTTGCACAGTGCAAGCTCAAACTACTGCACATTCTGGCTCTCATTCTGTGGTCTCTTAGTCCTAGTTATACATTTGGACTATCTAAATGCTACCTAACTTCTATTACTAACTGCCTGAGTTCTATCACTGATCTTTCTTTCATTAGAGTGCACGTAGTAGAAGTCACTGTAGGGTGAGAGTGCATAAGCAAAGGGGCGATATATGTGCAGGGTTTGATCAACAGAATGACCTTCAGGCTGGAGAAAGGGAAATGGAGAACATAAAAAATCTGAGGAGATTATGGCATGATGAAGCCAAGGCAGTGATGAAAACATAATGGAAGTGCTGCTCTACTTGAGTAACTGAAATCAAAATGACTTACTTTCTGTTTTCAGCACTACAGAGTTTGTTGCTTTTTGTCGTGTGTCGTCGTCCCCCCCCCCCCCCCCAGTAAATTCTGAAGAGTTTATTTTATAATAAATGATACTACTTTGATTATAATGCCCTGGTTTATGAAATTTTGCTCTGCACTGTTTACAACTGAATGTGCATTCATAAAAAAAACAGCCAGGGGTGAGGAAAGGTGGGCATATATCATATTTGCATTTGATATCTAAACCAGGAGGAATTACATACTAGCAGTTAGCCACCATTTCAAATATACAGATCTTTTAGAACATCTGCTGCATTAAACCAATAATGTTTTTATCTTTTCATTTAAAATCATTCTGTGCCGTTTTCCATTTTTCTAGGTAGTATTTCATAGTGTTTTAAATCACGACATAATTACATATTTAGGAAAGTTAAAAGCTAACTTCTTACTGAAATTTTGAAAGATGCTTATCTGTTACCCAATAGAAAAGAGAAAGCACTTATTTCACTAAGTATCTTTCCAAATGTTCAGGTTATTCCATTAAAATTCAGGATAAAATAAGAGAAATTGCTTTCCAAACCACAGTCTGGAAAGTTTTCTTTCATAGAAAGGAACGTCATCAATTGGCCAGATTCTGTAGAGTTTACATGCAACTTTCAGACTCTACCACGAAGGATTCTGATGGAATTATGAGACGAAATATCTCTATTTAGTCTTTGTATTTTAAAAGATATTAAAATGTTCCTGAAAGTTACCTCAGGAATTTCTTATAACACACCCACTTAGAGATACATCCTAAAGACACATTTTAGTGATCTTTTGGAATTTCCCATGTGACTGCAGCAGCCTCACCTCTGTTGGGCTACTAGATGCAGTAACCATTTGTAATTGCAAATGATATCCAGAAAAAAATATTGTAAAAATATCATAATACATACTGAATACAAGGTAAGTGTACAAAAAGTGTTTTTAAGAATTTCCCACAGAAACATCTTTTCATAAATACCAACACTATGGCTATGTACAGCTTAGTTAATTTCTTATTGTTTCTTATTATTAATAGGAAAGGCTACTTTTTTTTTTTTTTTTTTTTTTTTTTTTTTTTTTTTTTTTTTTTTTTTTTTTTTTTTTTTTTTTTTTTTTTTTTTTTTTTTAGCTAGAGTTGATTTGTAGTTGCCAGTACCATTCCTTTGCAACAAATCTTTTTTTTTAATATAATAACATTCCTACTCTGTGAATTCAGGTTAATAGCCTTTTGTTAAGACATCAACTAATGTCTTGTCCACCCTGGAAAACGGATGTGCAGCCAAAAAATATTACATAGCATCTCTACCTCTCTGTGACAAATTTTAGTCTTTGGCTCCTATGGTTCCACTTGGTGGGATAAAAGACAAAGCTTAACTTCTCTAGCAGCTTAGCTACTGCTCTGTACTGAAAGCTCCCCAGTTTTTGATTCTGCCTTATGAAAACATACAAGAATTTAACCTACTTCAAACCAAGTAGACATTTTGTCTTAAAATACCTTTTTAGGCATCCACACTTTGAAAGAGTAGAAGGAGGCTATGATTACAGCACCTGCTTAACAAGAAAGTCTCTTTTTCTTTGTAGAGTACTCTCAAGCCTTGCCTAGTTATTCACATAAGGTAAGACATAGCAAGTAAGACAGTTTTGGAAATTTAAACACAGCAAACAGTAATAATGAAAATAGATAATATTTTTTTTTCTTTTTTTGTAAAAACTTTCAACTTTATTTTATTGAGAAAAAAGGTATAAGCAGACAAAACATCAGTAAATGTGTACTTAAGAGTCAGGATCAGCCTTTCTTCTTTTAAGTACCATGCAATGTGTATGTAAAGAAGACTTACCTGCGAAGTAAGGAAAGGAAAGAGGAAAAAACCAAAAAGTAATCACTTTTTTTAAGAGAAAGCATCTTTGATGCTAACTTGAAAACAGGTTGATTATAACATCACATGTTGACCAGGCTGAAATAATCCCTACACTTGATGTCAAGTAGTGAATATGTTGCCCGCACTTGGACTAGATGCCAATCCTCCCCAGGCAGAAATACTACAAAGCCAGCCAAAAGAGAGTGCCTTACTGGATTTAAGCACAGTAGGAAATTTACTTAGCTTCTTTCAGCTAGAAATCACTTTTTCATACATCACACACATTGCACTTGGCAGTCTATAATCAAATGAGAACTATAAAACCAATAATTTTAACTGACTGTTTTTAAATGCACATAATACAATTTTGAAATATGTTGTATATAGCTTTATAATTCCCTTCTACCAACTGAGGTACCATTAACATTTTTTTAGGTTTGTTCAATAGCCATACCCTTAATAGAAGACCTGAAGGAGAGTCTGGTGTGACTAGTCACAGTCCTCTCTACTCCACTTCAAAAGGGTCCACAACCTATCCCTCTTTACTGAGACTTTGAGCATATTCTTATTTGAGAATTTTCTGGGTAGTAACATCAGTGGTTGAGAGAAAAACATTCCTTCTGTTATGAAATGGTTCTAAAGACTAATTTCATTGATGCTTTTTCTTTTCATTGTGCACAGAGACAGTCTCTGGACCAGCGTAATAGTGAGAACGCTGTTGTTGAGACTGAAAAAGATTTCAAATTATTTAACATTATAGATACTGGAATATAAGCATAAAAATTGCTGGTCTTTTTCTCTTTTGCTTTAGACATTATTTTCTCGAACTGAGCAAAATTACAGTGAAGGCAGATTAAGATAATAAATGCAAATGTCATTATTCTTTGTTTCTCTTCAGATATATGCAAGGCTTGATGCCCAAAAAAAAAAGGCAGATAAAAAGAGACTGCTTAGAGGCAGCATTTTTATGCCTTAAAACAGCAAGGTATTTATTTATTTATTTAACAGCCGGGCAGCCTGCCAGCTAGTGCTGGGAAAACAAGCTCCGAGCTGGTTAGGTTAGAATGAGTATTTTATACAGGTTTGGCATTGATTACAACATAACCACATACATATTCATATTATTGCATCATTAGATTACAATATTCATAGCAGGTGGAGTCAGGGCAGAGATTAAGGCGTGGTCTCTATTTTGAGGAATATTTTGGTTGTAGATCCTGCCTTACTTCCTCATGGGGTCTCAAATTCTCTCCTCTTCATCGGGTGACACCAGCGACCTTTCGTTCTTTCCACTGTTTCGTGTTCTGTTCATTCAAGCTTGAAGAAACCCTTGGCTTCAGGCCTACTTCACCTATTCAAATGTCTACCTTGGCTCCTTTGGCTAAGATTTATTACCTCTGGGCTCTTTGTACAATGTACCTGTGGATTATGTCTACAGAATTTGTACAGAACAAAATCTCCTTAGAGCAAGGCAGAGAAAAGGGGGGGAGAAGAGTGGGTCCCTGTAGCAAGACTCCTCGACCAACCCCTCCAAAGCCCTGTCCTCCTTCAGGCTAACTATGAGAGCATTCACTGACTCCTTTCTTACACTGGTAAATGAAAGACCCATTTTTCTGAAAATATGTGGTACTCTTCAGTACCGTTACTAACCTCATGAACACCTAAACAGCAAAACTTAATTTTTAAAAAAATACATATGTAAATGGATGAGTGAATTCTAAATTTACTGTCCTCATCTATACTATTGGACCCCATTTAAAATCTTCACATTTATTTCATTTAAAGTTTAATTTTTTGAAGACGGAGTACTCAAAGACAATCTAAAATAACTATCTTTACATCCAAGTGTGGCAGATGTAGAGCAGAACCATGCCATCAAAGGTATAGTACAAAAAAGTCTATGCACACTAGTTTTTTTTCTCACATTCCACTTTTTGGACCCCCATGTGAATACTGTATACTGGCTTCTTTCATAGAATTTTGAGTTATTTTTTCAGTTACTATCCTTTGGTTGTCTTCTAACTGAAATATAAGCAACTCTATATTCAAAGCTTCAAATTCATTGAGCATCTTTCTATCAAAGCTTTAGCAGTTGATTATGATAAATAAAGAAAGATAGTAGAGTTTACACATTGAATTTTTTATTAGGTCATTAGGCAAGTATAATTCACATTTGATGGAAGATTTTTAAATATGCAAAAGAGCAATCTCATTAATTCTGCCATTTTCTTTGTATACCTGACTGCCAGTGTAACAGAGGTAATTATGAGAAGAAAAGTGAAGGTACCTATTCAAATAACATAAGCCATTTGAATTAAGGTAAACCTTATCTCTGTTCTGCACTACTTAGGAAACCGCTCTGAATTTGAATTGAGACTTCTTCATATCCATTGAAGAAGGTAACAATCACTGGTAAAGAATTTGAAATTGTATTTGGCTGCTGCTGTTCTTTAGCCCATGGAAATCATGTTAAAAGGCAACATATGAGAAACTACATTTCACCTTCAAAATAACACAGGCTTAGACTGAGAGCGCACTCTGGGCTTACACAGGGAGTCCTGTGTTCAGGGCAGTTAAAGCCTATTGACGCACTCCCAGCCTTGAGAGTACTTTTATATAGCACTAGAATTGAAGGACAGCTTTTATTGCTGACAGTAAACTGAGCACTCCAGTATTTTTCTATAATCTTTTCTATGGAAATTTAGAGCATGATACAATAATTTGGGATGAGATAGACCATGAAGAGCTTTTAGTCCTGCTTCAAGCTCAAAGCAGGGTCAGTCATAAAGTCAGACAAGGATGCTCAGGGCTGGAGACTGTGCAGACTCTCTAGACAAGCTGTACTTATGCATGACTATGCTAGTTACTTTCCTGTGCTCATTACTTAACAGTTTTTAAATATAGTCTGAACCTTTCTTCTTTTAACTTATGCCTATTGTCTACATCCCATCAGGAACCCCCACAAACACATTTTCCTATCTTGGTGACTTCCCTACAGATGTTTAATGGCTTCTATATGGTTTCCCCATAGTCATCCCTTCTCCAGACTGAATCAGTCTCACCATGCGAGAAAAGTACCCTGAGCAGCGTAGTGGCTTTCCACTATACTCTCTCTGCATTACTGATTTCTTTCTGTTTGCAACCAAAAATTAGACACAATATTCTAGATGCAGTCTAATGAGAGCTGACTAAAGAAAAACAATAATTTCCCTTGATGTACCAGCTGCACTTCTGTTAATACAGCACAGAAGGCTCTTGGCTCTCTGTGCTGCCAGAGCACACTGTTGGGTCATGATCAGCTTGCTGTCTGGCAAGTCTCCCAGGGCCTTTTGAGAAGAGCTGCTTCCCAGGCCATCAGACCCTACCCTATAATGCTGCATGGGATTCTTTCTTGCCACGTACAGGCATTGAGGACAACCCGTGGCTCTTGTTGATCCACTAATCCAGCCTGTCTAGACCCTCCTTGATGGCTCTCCTCTCCTCAAGCATAGTGTTTAGTGCACCTATTAGTTTGGTGGTTTTTGCAAACTCGATAAGGGCACACTGACACTCCTCTCAGACTTTTGTGAAGAAGTCAAATGGGACCAGTCCAATGACAGATCTCTGTGATACTCTGCTTGTTACCATTTCCCTAAGTATAGCAGTTCAAACACTTTTTTTTTTTTCTTTTTCATTTTCCTCTCTTGTTGTCCATGCATCCAAAGAACACCCCCACCTGGACTCAAGAATGGTGCTGGGACTGTGTCAGTAGGCTTCCTAAAGACTAAAGAAATGACCATCTCTTATCTAGAAATCCAGGCCTACGACAGAAAGCAATTGAGTTTTTCATGGATTATTTGTTCTTGATAAGTTCATGATGACTATTCCTCAGCTTTTTCTTTTCCAAGTATTCAGAAATTTCAGAAGGACTCATTCCTTGATTTTCTCAGAGACATTGGTAAGGTTGACCAGCCTGTAGTTTTCTAAATTCTCTCTTCAAGTTTTTAGAAGATAGCTGCACCATTTTATATTTCTTCAATCATTGGAGATTCCCCTGATGTAAATAACTTTTCAAAATGTGAGAGTTGCCTTGCAATGACACTGGCCAGCTCTCATCACCCGTGGATGTAAGGTGTCTATCCCATAGACTTACATGGCCAAAGTTCTCTGAAGTGATCCTTGACTCACTTCTCATTCACTGCCGGCAGATCTCTTCCTTCAATCCTGCCCTTTAGCACAAGGGCTAAGGATGCCTTGTAGGAGTAAGGTTTTCCGTTGCATCTCTTTGTTGAGGAAAAGAATACGTTCAGTACCTCAGCCTTATCTGTCTCCATTTTTTAATCTAGTCTTGTGGTACAGACTAGAAAATTCTTCCATTAACACTGTGGGATTTCAGTAAATAAAAGTATTAAACAATTAATTTTTAAAAAATAAATATTACTTTTAATAATTTTGAAGTGGAAGCAGTTTAAGTTTGCTGTAATAGCCTACTGGAATACTAATTTTAAAAAGGGGGGCCATTATGCAGAGGTTTTACTATAAAACTTATGAAGCTTTCCAAAAGTGTTGGCACTCATAAATCATACTTGAAGTAAAATGTCACTGTGGTTTTGGAAAGCCTACACTTAATAAATCACTGCTCAGCAGAAAGATTTTCTCCCTGTTTGAAAGAGAGAATAACAGGTACACATCATATAATTGTTGTTCTTAATTCATAAGGAAGAGGGAAAAGGAAGGTTTGTAAACCATACCCCATTGTTAAAGGGTGGGCATTTAAAAGAATGCTGAAAGTAATGACCTTTTTCATAATGATTATACCAAGTTACTCCACTGTAGAAATTTGTCAGTTTTTATTGCTGATGGTAAAAAAATATAATACACATCTTGATTTAATGGGACCATCTCTACAGTGACCACTTTTCACTTTTTCAGTTCTGTTAAATTTAAAAGCATGTTTACTCACATGGAAAGTGTATGACTAGATATATGGAAAAGTTTTCTCTCAGAAAATTACTGTCCTGTTGTTTTGTAAATATAATCAACTACAAAACTTTTTCTATAGATTTGCTAAGTGTTTAGGAGCATAGATTTCTCATATCTGCCTTATGAAAACTAATACTTGAAAATGATTTCTTGTACCATTTACAATTTATTAACTATTTGGTCATATGGCAAAAGGTCATTTCTTTAAACATCCTAGTATTATTGCTCACTGACTCAACATAATAGTGCTTTAAGATGAAGAAAATTAGTTCAGAACTGAAGTGGTATAATTGAGGCAGGCAGCTATTAGGGCTTAGCTGATGTGTAATAATTCATTAAACCATGGTAACTCAATAGCTTTGGCTCATTTGATAATAAAGTATTTGTAACCCTTCATTGTGTTTATGCAAATTAAAACCCAGTGAGTAATTCTTTACAATTCTACTAAAATGTTATTCAGTATTGGTTTTGTGATACAAAGAAAGAGGGGTGTTTGTTTGTTTGATTTAATAAAGAAGCAATCTAAATCTTAGTGTTAGGAATGAATTACTAGGAATTGATACAAATTATGGTGAAAGTCACCCTCAGTCATAATAATTCTGTGGGTGTAAATGAAAATGTTTCAGTAACTGCTGGAGGTTAATTCTTCTGTTAGGATTATGACACCTTAGGATAGCGAAGTCCCACCACCAGTGTTTTTTACTAGTAGGAAAGTGAAATTAATACATATGCAATACTGTCTCTCCATTATTCTTTTCTTGGAAAAAAATAAATAATTGACATAGTTAACAAAACATCCATAGCTAACATAAATATATTAAATTCAGTGCTATTTGAGGTACATTTGTTATTCTAGTATTATAATGTCTCTGGAGGTAAGAAATTATGTTTTCTAACATTTGCTTCAAAAAAAACCTTATAAGAAAATCTTATGATTTCAGTGTTCCTTCAAAGCCGGACAAATGTGAAATCTAATATAAATTCTTGAATAAGAGGCCATAGAAGTATAGAACATTTTTGTGTGATGGATCTTTGTAACTTCAAGAGCAATGCATCAAAATTATAAACATGGTATCACCATAGCCTTAATTCATTTTTCCCCTGTATAATCATTCTACAAAGGCAAAGACAACCAACTTTGTTAAGCTGTTTATTTACTCCATTATCAACACCTCCTAACCTAATTATAGTAAAAGTGTAGCTTGCTGTAGAGTATACTTAAAACATTCCTGCAAAAATAACCCAAGCTGGTAATTTTATCTCATTCTTTAAATATTCTCCCCCTTCATGTTTTTGTTTAATCTCTCTTTTGTGCAATTTCTTAATTAAGAAGCCCTCCTGCAATTGCTAGTGAGAAGAGTTTAAATTATCTGATATATACTCAGGCCAATGGCTTTATCTGACATGTACATGTCAGGAGTAGGGGATGTACTTCTGAGTGTCAGAAGAACCAGGAAACACCAACACTTTAGGAAGCAGCAGGGAAATAGCTGTAAATTAGGTAGTGGCTTCTCCCAAAAGGTGATGATATCATCATGGTCATCATCATCAACAACAACAGCAATGAAAATAATCATAATCATAATAACATTGTTGACCCAGAGAGGCTGTGGCTGTCCCATCCCTGAACCTGTTTAAGTCCAGGTTGGATGGGGCCCTGAGTAACCTGATCTAGTGGTGGTATCCCTGCCCATGGTGGAGGAGTTAGAATTTCTTCAAATTTTAACTCAAGCTAGAGATTTTCAAGGTCTCTTCCGACCCAAACCATTCTGTGATTCTATGACAAGGACAGATAGTAACAATGGTAACATCTGGAATAAAGAATACAGCATATGGATAAAGTTTGAATAGGTGGGGAATTTTGTATTTTAATCTTTGCAGCTGGTATAAAGTAGTCCAGAAGAAAGCAACACAAGCAAGTAAAGTGAGGATAAAACAAGTTGTAAGAATATCCAATAAAAGGTTAACTTCAAATAGAAATCTTCTTATTTGTTTGTTGGGTTTTTTTTTTAACATTAGGTAATATTAGTTTCATTTTTAAAATTGCAAGCAGTTTTCTTCCTAAAACTCAGCTGCAGACTATTCATATGTGTATTGCACCATTTTCTGAAAATGTTGCCATTGCTAATATTCCTGCAATTGTTTCTAAAATGCATCAGTTCAGCAGTGTAATTCTACTGCTACTGCCATCCAAACATTACTCTCTGTGTAATGTGCTCCATATTAGCCACCAGACAGGGAAGAGAGAACAAATAAAGGAAGAGTTTTATATAGTATCTCTAATAGGTAATCAATACCAGACACTGTGTGAAAATAATGAGGAAAAGTGATATAAATTGTATTATACAGTTCTTACATGCACATTGTGGGCCTAATCTTGAAAACGTTAGCTGTTTTAACTTTTATTATCTTTTATGGGAATTTTGCATCCTTAGGGGTTGCAAGTTCATGTGTTGCTTTCTAAATTTATGAAAAGGAAGAAGTATGTGCTTGGAAATAGTAAGAAAAAAAACATATTTCACAGAATTAGTATTGAATAATGTTTACTGTTTATAACATGCAGAAATAATAACTTACAGCATAAAAGATGTACAACTTCAGGTTTAGTCTAGGGATGGAATAAATTTTTAAGACACATTGAAAATGAGAGATAGAAGAAAGACAAGAAGTGACAAAGAATTAGTTGGTGGATAAGGGAAAGTTGTGAAGAAAACTAATTGGACAATGATAACAGGGGAGGACAACAAAAGAAATTGTTATGATTTTACTGGGAATTTAACTTTGTTAAATTCACTTATTTAGCTTGTCCAATTAGTTCAATTCATATTAGTATAATCAGCGTATTTCAGAAATAAGTTTAATGATCCATTTCTTTTTTGCACATTTACACTACTCTCTACTGCGGAAAATTAATTTATATGCTGTGTTCCATGGTACTACATATTACACAATATAAAGTCATAAGTCCTTGATGTCTGTCCCCAAACTATGTGTATTTAAGGGCAAAAGAGAGCACAGTTATCCATTTCAAAGCATAGTTAATAATTTCAAAACAAATATACAGGTCAGGCACAAATTAATGATCAAAATTATTTTTAAATGTATTTTTATTATTTATTAAATAAAAAGCAAAGAGGACCCTGTTTCTTTTCAAGAGGAGATTATGTAGCAGTGTTATATAAAACGCACTAAGGTGTTTCACAAAAAAAAAAGAAAGAAAAAATTGGGGAATAGGTAAGTTCCAGTTTAGGTTGCTTTCTATTATTTCTTGAGGTAAAATATTTCCATGTTTCATATTTTCATATTTCCCTCTCTACTCTGTGCTGGTGCAGCCTCACCTTGAATATTGTGTGTAGTTTTGGGCAATGCAGTATAAGAAGTGTATAAACCTGTCAAGCAGCATCCAAAGTGGGGGGCTACAAGGTTGGTGAAGGGCCTTGAGCTGAATGAAGAATGAATGAGGTCACTTGGTTTCCTCAGCCTGGAGAAGAGGAAATTGAGGGGAGACCTCACTGGAGTCTGAACCTTCCTCATGAGGGGCAGGAAAGAGGCAGGCACAGATCTCTTTTCTGTGGTACCCTGCAACACAAGGGAATGACAAGCATCTGTGTCAGGTGGATTTAACTTATGTATTAGGAAAAGACTTCACCCAAAGGGTGGTTGGGCACTGGAAGAGGCTCCTCAAGGAAGTGGTCACAGCACCAAGCCTAACAGAATTCAAGAAGTGTTTGGACAACACTTTCAGGCACATGGTGTGACTCTTAGGTTTCTCCTGCACAGTGACAGAAGCTGTACTTCAGTGATCCTTGTGGTGCCTTCCAACTCAAAATATTCTATAATTCTACAATTCCATGATTGATCATGTATTCCAAGTATGCTCTTATTCAATTTTAACTCATTTTTATTTAAATAAGAATAAATTACAAGTATTAAAATATCTTTAGTAACATGCTTTTTGACTTAGATTACGATGATCTATGTAGTGGATTGCTGTATTAACAGATTGCTACAGTTAGATAGCATGTTATTTTCATTTCATCTCTAACTTCCCAAATGTCCACACATTTGAAATGCTATCACTTGATCCTTTTTTTTTTCTACTTTGTATACCTAAAGTATAGAAATACATCAGAAAACATGTCACACAGTCTTTACTATAAATGCTGTGAAGTGGATTGTGTTCTGAAATCATTGATGCTCAAGAACAAAAGAGAGTTCAAGTTACCTGTGAGGGAGAAATTTGTTGAGAATTGTTGACTATTTATCATTAAATTTCAGAAAATCCTGAGCAACTTAGGAAGTATCTGGGGGAATTGTTTGTGCCTATGTGTCATAGTTCTGATTTTAGAAAGGAATTTTGTCTTTCCTTTCCCCTTCTTCCCCCCCCCCCCCCCCCCCCGCATGAATGCTGTTAAAGAGCCATCAAGTAAACAAAAGAGTCGGCCTGGGTCCTAACGACCGAGAATTAGTCTCCTGGCAACGAAGGGGGAGGAGTTAGGAAGAAGGCGAGAGGGTGTGTGTGGAAGGAGGTGGGGCTGGGGTGTGGGAGCTCAGCTCGGGAGCAGGAGGGGAGGCTGCAGCAGAGAGGAGAGACTGCCTGGTTTCTCCTTTGTTTTTTTTTCCCTGTGGGAGCTCTCTGCACAGTTGCCGGCTGGTTGCAGTCTTGGTTCTTTTTTTCACCGCGGGACCTTCACCGAGTTGTGAGTTTTTTCTTCCATTGGGAGAACTTTCTGTTTCCCTTCCCCTTCCCCCCTCCTCCCTCGCCACCCAGCGGCGACCAGGGATCCCACAGCGCCGCCCGGTGACGAGCGCTGGACATTGCA
>NW_020956059.1:28460-29491 GCF_003031625.1 Empidonax traillii
TGCTGTTAAAGAGCCATCAAGTAAACAAAAGAGTCGGCCTGGGTCCTAACGACCGAGAATTAGTCTCCTGGCAACGAAGGGGGAGGAGTTAGGAAGAAGGCGAGAGGGTGTGTGTGGAAGGAGGTGGGGCTGGGGTGTGGGAGCTCAGCTCGGGAGCAGGAGGGGAGGCTGCAGCAGAGAGGAGAGACTGCCTGGTTTCTCCTTTGTTTTTTTTTCCCTGTGGGAGCTCTCTGCACAGTTGCCGGCTGATTGCAGTCTTGGTTCTTTTTTTCACAGCGGGACCTTCACCGAGTCGTGAGTTTTTTCTTCCATTGGGAGAACTTTCTGTTTCCCTTCCCCTTCCCCCCTCCTCCCTCGCCACCCGGCGGCGAACAGGGATCCCACAGCGCCGCCCGGTGACGAGCGCTGGACATTGCAAGTTCCACTCCTCTAGTGATCCAACAGCGCCACCTGGTGACTACTATAGAACATTACAAGCTCTGCACTTTTGATGACTCAACAGCGCCACCTGGTGAACGGTATAAGACATTACAAGTTTTTGCATCTCCAGTGACCCGACGGCGCCCCCTGCTGACTGTGGCTGGAACTGCACCAAAGAGTGCTAAAAATTGAACTATTTGATTTTCTTTTTTTTTGCCGGTTTTATCGGTTTTGTTCTTGAAGGGGATTATTGGTGGGTATAGGGGTATTGCTTGGTTGTTTTACTTGGTTTTCTTTTTCCCTCGTGTTACATTAATACACACATACTTAATAAAGGGCTGTTATTTTTTTTCTTTTTTCCCTTTTCCATAATTTGCTTTCCTTCAATCAGAGCCTCTTAATTTCAGATCTATAATTGCTAGAGAAGAAGGTTTGGGTCTTTTTCTCCTAATCCATCCTCAGCAAAAGACCCTTGTCTCAATTAAACTGAGACACTATGCTGTTCTTATACTCCTCCACATGCATCTACTTTTGCTTCTTCTAGAGACAGGACAAAAAGGTGGGTGGATATTTGATTTAACTCCATAAGGTTTCTCTGATAGTCTTACTTC
>NW_020956059.1:31008-45313 GCF_003031625.1 Empidonax traillii
AAAAAAAAAAGAAGCACACAGACCAGAAAAGGTGGCGTTTTATCTTCTCTTAAAATTCACCCTGGTTAGAGAATTTATTGAGGCTTAACTAGTTCTTGTACTGATTTACACAAGAATCAAACTGTAAATCCTGCAGAAACGTGTAATCACTGATTTTTACCATTAGTGATCATAAAGATATTGTAGTGATGACATCCTGTGTACAACAATTAGGTAATTAACAAACTAATTTATTGAACAAATTGTTTAGAACAAAACAGACAAAAAGAAGGCCTTAACAAAAGGGCACAGTAACTCAGACAATTGATAAACATATGAGATGCACAGGCAGTGCAGAAGATGTCAATGCAACTGCCTGAGGAGTCTGCCAATGAACCAGATGCTGCTGGAGAGAAAATATCTTTCTCAGATGTCATCTGGGTAGTGTTTATCATCTGAAAGTGAAAGCAACTTTTTGTTATAACGTGATAGGGCAAATAGCATTGTTCCGCCATCATACCGTCATCTTTATTAAGTGTCTTTGGAAATCCATTCTGTACAAGCATTTTACATTTCATATTTCACTTGTGGCAGAAGTACCTCATCTAAGTAATCACAAGAAAAGTCTGTCCTTGAACAGGCAGCAGTCACCTTTGAGGTCATGCTGTTTAGAACACAGCTGTGCTGGGCAGGGCTCGTCTCCAGGATGCAGGACCACCGCCTCCCTAAGATCGTGCTCTATGGGGAACTTGCCACTGGCTGCCACAAGAGAGGTGCCCCAAAGAGGAGATACAAGGACTGCCTGAAACAATCCCTCAGCCTTGGCCATGTCGATCACCACCATTGGTCTACCCTGGCCTCCAATCGGGAGGCCTGGAGACACACCATCTCTAACGCTGCTGCTGCTTTTGAGAACACACGCAGGATCACTCTCGAGGAGAAAAGTCAACGCAGAAAGAATCAGGTCTTGTCTATATCACCTGGGGAGTCTTTCTGCTGTACCTTCTGCAACCGGACTTGTCTATCTCGCATTGGCCTTTTTAGCCATCAGCGCGCTTGCAGCAAGTGTGGGTAGAGCCCTTCTCAAATCTTCATTCACGAAGCCCAGCCATGATGATGTGGCAGAAGTACCTCATCTAAGTAATCACAAGAAAAGTATTTTATTGTCTGATATATGAACGATAGCACAGCCAAATACATTTTCTATTTTATCCATAGAAAGAACTGCACTCTTCCTTTACTCTTTGCATTTGAGTGCATGCTTTTTCAGACAGAGAGTAAAAATGAATGTTCTTAAGGCTGGACAAAGGTGAAGTTAAATGTGTGTCAATGACATTGAGATTTAGAGGACTTTTTTCCTTAGTTGAAAAATTCGGAAAGGATACTTCAGGGTTTTTTCCTCCCTCTCTGTGTGTTACTCTATGTGTGAAACAATCAGACTTCACCTTTAAAACGTTTTCCCACTAAAAGACCTTCAAAATAGAATTATCAAACACCAAGTGGCACCTACTTCTAACAGTAGGACAGGCCTTTTATCATTCTTGGGACTTCAACAGAATCTTCATGTCTTGGCAAGGGATTAAGAACATCATAAGGCCAAATGTGTGGCTTTGGGATATATAAAATTTCTAAAAGAATTATTTATTTTTAATATCAGCATAGACAAATTTAAGGGGACATTCTGTGTTCTTTCACTGTAAGGAAATTCAGTAATTATAAGCAAAAAAGGCAATGGAAAAAATGAAATGACTGTTTCTCCTGCTGGATTAAGCATGGCAAGTGAATACACAGTATACAGTCAATTTTAAAAAATACTTGTGTTTTCATATAGCTGGGAATTTTTAAGAAATTTGTTGCATAGTGCAAAATCGACCTCGGTTATTTTTGTTTGCAAGAATGCCTCTCATGCTTAGTTATGTTACACCACTTCTGTGTATGTTTGAATGTTTATTTTAGTGAAAGTGATACCTTTTCTATTTCCCCAACACTGAGCTTTTTTTGAGAACTAACAAAACTAGAGTATTCTGTTTAACAACAGAGAGTCTGGAATTGAAATAAGCTGTTTAATCAAGAGACATTACCAATACCTTGGCCTAAGGGCACTGGTCACAGCAAGATCTTTTATGTTAAATATAGAAACAGAGAAGAAAGCAGAAGACATGGCAGACTGAACTTCACTGGAACTGCCCTTTATTTAGACAATCTTCCAGTGGTTTTAGGGATTTTTTTGCTCTTGAAAAGTGACTACAAGATGAAACCATGCCCACTAACATAGAAGGCCAAATCTAAATTTGTCAGGATGAATTTCATACAATATTTTCATTCCATTTTGAAAACATATAGACGATAATGTTACTGTCTGAGAGATTCAGCAAATTAGATTTATGCTTTACCATGCTAATAATAAATGTAATAAAAATTCTATCTTCCAGAATTACATGAAACAGGTGAGAAGAACTATTGCTTTTGTACTAGATTGAAAAATCATAGAGTAGACCTTGAATGATCATTTGGCCCAACACCTCACAGGAAAGGAAGTGCAGACAAGAGTATCCAACACCCTATTCAGTCACCTCTTTAACAGGGATTCACCACATCGAGACTTCACCACATTCCTGAGAAAGTTCTTCCAATGATTAATTGTTGTCACTGAAAAAAATACATTTCATTTATCAAGATGAAACTTTGTGCAGTGCAACTTGCACTCAGTGCCACGTGTCCTATCCAAACAATGATCTGTTGTAGCAGAGTAGTAATTGGAGCTGCAGGTTTCCAGTAGCCCTGTTAACCTATATACTCACTCTAATCTCCATTCAGCCTCACATCAGGATCTGGGTCTGGTCTTTAAAGTCCTAGAAAATTTCCCTTGGCTTAATGAGAATTCAATGAACCAAATAATATAGTCATTTTTATATCAGAAATTGACTCCAGTGAAGATTCTCATTTAAAAGCTGGTGTTGTGATGTGTTCTAAAATTATTTGGTAGAGTTCACTCTGTTGACAAGAAAGCACCCATGGAAGAGTTAGTGCTTCTAAGGCTCTGGGGCTATAAATAATGTACAGTACTTATGGGGATCTCAAAGTCATTTGTAAACATAGGATTCTATGTTGAAATTTAAGGAAAAACAAAATATAGGAGCCATTGAATGTTTCAAGGAAAATGATATTGTCATTTACTCATTTATGAGTTTTACTGTTTGGCTTGTATTTGCATGTCATCCCACAGCTAAATCACAGTAGCTGGGTAAAATGAAAAAAAAAAAAAAAATCTAAAATTGTGATTTGGAGAATGAATTTTTATATTCATCAGGGATAAAACATTTTCAAGGCTATCTGTTCCATCCATTATTCCAGTTTATAAATGGGCAAATAAATTATTTCAGTTTTTTACTGTATTTATCCATTATTATAAAGTATTTCAAAAGCAAGAATTCTGTTTGTCTTTATACAATATTGATTTTTCCACCTATACTGTAATATGAAAAGGATTAATTATATTTTTTATAATAGTCACAACTGTTGGCAGTGCCTGTGTTGCAACATTTTCTGGTAAATTAAATTACTATTTAGCGTAACTGTTACCACAGGTATCAGGAGATTTCAGGGATAAAACAGGTCAATCTCAGTTTAACCATCTGGCATAATTTAATAAAGTTAAAACAATTTCATTGAACTTGTGTTTTTCAAGTGTGATGAGGGCAGTGCTCCACCTAGAGTACTGTTTTGTGAAGTCAACCATGTTCAGTGCCTGATAAAAAAATGGGTTTGTTTGGAATTTTTCAACTGACAAGGATTCTACTTAAAAAAAAAAAAGTAAAAAACAAAGGAACAAAAAAATTCCACAACTATGTTTGGGTCAGTCTCATTAGAAGATTTGATTGCTTTAGTCTATTAGCAAAAAACACAGCAGAGATTTCCAGAGTAGACTGCTTGGAGGACAGAAATAATTTATCTTGTAAATAATTTAAGAATAATAACTAATTTTTCATGCATTATTTCCAGAAGTATAATAACGTGTCTTCCAGCTAGTTTGTATCAGTAATCCACTGATTTGCCACTAAAATCTGCTTTAAAAATTCTCTTTAGAGACTTTTAAAAAAGTCAGACTAGTGTTTACATTATTCTAAATGAAATCTAAATCACATTCATTAAAATTAATAATGATAAATGTCCTTGTTTGCATTAAATGGAAAAGCATAATCAGAGAAAATTAAAGTCAGAAAAATTAATTAGTTTACAAAATTGGGAGATGTTGGAGATGCCAAACAGATGCAGGTAAATAAATGGTTGAGTGAATAGCACATTATCATTCGTATGAAGGCTCTTCTGCAACAGGCATAATCATCTCTTTCAATTCCACAGGGAATAATTAAAAATTTAAACTAAGTAAGAAATTGATGTGTTGTTTTTAAGGAAAAACAAGTATACAAATCAGAGAGTATCTGATACGGTAAAATCCAATTCACCCTTACTTTTTTGACTTTATTTATGAAACACTTAAGAAAATATATTTAAATTAGAAAAATATTGATCAAATGTAACCAGTTTTTCTTTAATAGAAGATGGTAAAATTTCCAGAATTTGGGGTGCTTATTTCTACAATACTTACCATATGTGATTACTTCACCAAAAAAGTTGTAATTCAAACTTTGAAATTCCTGCTGTGTGTGTTTCTATGTACTTTTTCTGTTCTCTGATGAGCTGACTCTGTAACTAATGAACTCAATGGGAAATTTGATTATCATAATCAAAATACAACATTCCAAATTTGCTTTCTGCAAATACAGGGCACAAGAGTTTAAAATCCTCACAAACACTCATTCTAATAATAGTTGCTGCACCTAACAAGTCATAATTTGTCACCAATAGCAATATTTTCTCAATGTATAACCTCATTATCATTTTAAGTATGTTTCTTCCACTTATTTTGAATCCCCAAAAAAGTTTCTCAAGTCCAGCACTGCATATTATTTGGTGAGTGCTCATCACCTCATACTGCATGGGGAATACAATTTGCTGCTGCCATAATGCAAACACGAAATAATAATTTTAAAATTGTCTTCGATTGCTAGGAATACTTGACACAGTTTACATATGAAAAAACATGACTGGTTTTATTTATTTTATTTATTTATTTATTTATTTATTTATTTATTTATTTTTATGTGATTGAAGTCCAAATGAGAATGGAACTCCACTGTTCTAGGCACTGTCCAATTAGTGAAATATGAATGAAGCAGTGATGTGAATGGAGGTGTTTGACCACTTTTCTATCATAACCAAGAAGAAATGATGCATCAGGCAATGACAATAAGTAGAAGGAGGACTGCTGGCTGCTCTCTCTAGCCAAAAATGTAATGCAACAGCAAAGGAAAATCTTTATCAGTCCAGTAACTAAGGTTGCTGGTAGAAATTGCAATATGTGAATTTCTGTGCTATTGGCTACACTAGGTTGTGATTTTTCCGCTTCCAAAGCTGTACTTCAAGTTCCCAAAGCAGGTTTGCAAATACTGACTATGTTGATGGGATGAATAACTGAAAGGTTTCTTTGAAGTCCATTTTCAGGAACTTCTTGGTCTTCATTCATTAATTTCCTGCAAGGCAAGAATTCAAATATATTATCAAACTCACACTGTGCAAACAAAATCCACAGGACTAGGTTCTTACAGCAAAAAGTCCATTCAGTCAGTGTAATAGTATTTTGCAACAGATGTGCCAGGCCATTTTGCATGACTAATTTATACCCATGGATGATTTTAAAGAAACTATTCAGATGTCTTGAAGTAAAACTTAGTTCATTTTCTGAAAATAAAACAACAGAATGAAAATTATGGATCTCTTTTTAAAGCTCATTGCCTACCAAATTACAATTATTCTGAATAAAAGCCTTAGAGTTATGAAAATTTAAAAACAAAACCAATCATACCCATGGTTTAACCCAAGCAGGCAACGAAGCACCACGCAGACAACTGTTCCCACCTGATGGGATGTGGGAGAGAATTGGATGGGTAAAAGTGCAGTCAGGAAGCCTTCTGTATCTTATTTCTCCCAAGATAATATTTATTACACTGAAACTTATTAATTAATTTTTCTTACTCAAGCTTGGGGGAGTTTGTTTTGATAGAAGATCAAGGATTTTGGAAGCAAAGATGATGAGTCACATTGTTCCGATATATATTGAATTTCAAGCATTTAAAGCACATGTTTATCACCCAGATATAAATCACAATGAAAACATCTTTATTATAACTAAAAAATTCTTTTTTTGAGTCTATGATTCCTACTTCATGGTGTCTGCTATTTGCAAAAAAAGGGAAAATTACTTAAGCAAGAATTTCTTTGGGGGAAAAAAACATTTAACTGGGATCAATAGTGGCCCAATAGAATCAACACAGTCTGACTGAGTAGCTTTCTAGGCTGGGACTGTTTGCTACAGCAGAGGAAAAAAAATAAATAAAGGGAGATGTTTATAGCCCTGGCAAGCAAGGAGAATAGCCCCAGAGCATGAATAAAAATTACAATAATGTAATCATTTATATGAGAAAAATGTCATGGAAAATATATTGTATTTACTTAATCCTGTCACCCTGGGCTTGCAAATGTAAAGAAAGTGACTTAGTGCTAAGTGATTTGTGTTATTCAGTGCTGTGCTGTAGTCAAATGGCTGATGTTTAAGACAGATGTTGAAAGACAGCAGCATTAACCTTGTCCCTTCATCCCAGATCATGCAAGATAATTAGTCTTTCTGCTTCATTAGGTGCCTAAATCCACTACTTTGGCACCTGTGCCGTCTTTCAAGATATATGTGAGTTATCACTAATTCAATAGGTACTTGCCTATTTTGTGAATGTGAAGCAAATTATTTAAGGTAACAAGATGATAGAAATTTCAGCTGAGACCTCTCTGGAGAGAAAATCTCAAGACAAGTGCTCCCCAGGTGCTAACCTCAGAAAAGATCCTTCTATCTGCAACTATCTAGCACATGTTTGGTTATTTGAGGACATATTAAAAATATACATTTTTCTGTGAGCTGAAGCTTAACACAGATGTCCAGGGTAACTATCAGGCTATCTGTTTTGAGGTATCTCAGTATATGCCTCTGGCAGACATGTTCTGCTCTATAATTGAAAGACTAAAGGAATTTTGAGATGAAAGAAATTGTTTACAGGTTTTGTAAAAATGTTTTGAATCTTGGTATTTCATATCCCTTTGGGAAGATGTTATCTCAAGGTAGTGGGCGTTCAGAGGTGAGGTGTTGGCTCTGTTCTTTCAAACATAACAGATAGGAATCCAAAAGCTGTGTAATGACATCTCTGGAGTAGAGGACTATCATCATCTTTGGCCTTGTCAACAGCAATTTCCCAGGGGCAGTTTGGCAAAGACCCATTGTCAAAAAGCAGTTTTCTTATACTAAAAATTTTGTCATGCAAAAAAACCCAAAAAACCAACCAAACAACTTGCTGATGAGATAGGCATTTCTTTCATTACTTCAGCAATGTTGCTTTGAAGAACAAAGTTACATGACTTTCCTGTTTGTTAGCTTCCTTTAAAGCTTGAGGTGACAGTTTTTGTCATCTCAGGCTTTGTTTCAATAATTTGGCCTGGTGAAAGCTTAGTCATCAGTTGTGTTATTCTATAATTATATGGGCAGAGTTGGAGCACTGTGCAGGCAAGGCTGGCAGCCAGAAGATGCCAGGAGGACCCGTAGGTGTTGACAAACACTCAGTAGTCTGGCTCTAGCCTTCCACAATAGTTGCAGGTTGCACACAGTGGAAATGATGTGACACTCACATATAATCTTCATGAACTCAATCCAAAAACTACATAGCATGAAAGGCAGAGAAATGTTATATAATACAAGGCAATAACACTGGTATCAACAGTGACAGATACACTAGCCAAGCTCACGGTGAGTGTGTGTTCTCACACTTTCTCTGTGGATTTCCGGGCTTTTTTGTTTGTTTATACATTTCTGCGAAAGCTATTGATATTCGATAATCTCACTACATGTGTGCATCATTTTAGATTATGTTAGATCTCATTAATGGTTCGCTAGACACTGAAATAAAACATTTTCAATATCTAAATTACTATTTGTGTGAACAGCTTTAAGTACGATAACGTGCTAAATAGCATATTGCATGTATTTTGAGACCATAAGTGTGCAATTTTAAGCTTAAGGAAGGCTTAAATAATTGTCAAAACGTCATAAGGAAACAGCACTAAGCCTTGGAGTTTGATTTCTGGTACACTCTGGATTGCAATCCTTTGTGGACTTGAACAATCTTCATCTCTGTGCATGGGTCCTGCTCAGCACCCATTTCCTGTGCCCTGCTGATGACTGCATTTGCAGGGCTTTTTATTCTGCTTCAGTAATTGGAGTGTGGGATTATGTGCTACAAGTACTGAGCTACAGCTGAGAATGTATTTATTCATGGAATTTTGCTTTCTGACAGACCCTGTAATTACCTGGCATGCAAATTTTGTGGGGATAGGTTGGCCACAGGGTGTTCTTCTACAACAATCTTGTGACGAGACACAGTCTGCCTTCAGATGCGACATATACCCTTTGTGAATCCCTTGGGTGCATTTACCTAAATGGCTAACTAGATTGGATTTCCTTCATCAAAGACAGAGAAAGGAAGCAAAAACCATCCTTTGCACTTTCTATAATACAGGGAAAGATGTTTGATGCTTCTTAAAACTCTGCCGAAAGAGAACAGAAGTGTGTATAGGCTATTTCCTTCTACTCTTGGCTTTTCTACATATATGATATGGAAAATTAGCCTTATGAGAATGATGGTTATCACAACTGAATTTGGCATATTAGTGTACGCTTAGGATATAATCTTTCAAGATATTGCTGACCTTTTGCTAGCAGTAGCAAATTTCCAATAATATTTAACATTCCAAAGATCAAGTTCTTGTGGCAAATATTATAGCCATGAATATTAACACTGCTTTAACTGCATTCATATTTCAAAATAGTACTGAAGCATGGAGGAATGAGGAGTTAAGGCACATAGAAGTCATTGCAGAATAGATCAATACCTAAAACAGAAATCACTCAAGTCCAATTATATTGGAAGTTTGAAACAGAAGGCAGCTAGGAAAGTACTGTCACTTCCTACAGTTTGCAAGTTGACCTTCTGTCTTCTGCAATATTTCCAGATACTAGAATAAAATATGAAGATAAGATGAGAAGAGTAAGTACTTTGGGTTCTTTCCTATTAAAATCAGATTATAAAATGTATCAGGAGAACTGTTCAAATACCACAGTTTGTCAGTCGTTGAACCTGCAAGCACAAGTTGAATAGATACATGTAGAAATGTGCTGACATTTACATACAGGCATAATTATGGATTTTTTTACATATACTCTATATAATTCTTGTTTGACATGCCTCACAACAGACCTTTCTAGAATCAGCTCCTCCTTAAGTGAGAAACATAACATTTTGTCATGTATGCTTCTGTACCACTTCAAACATGAACTGAATGGTGCAGTCATCTTTCAGATGTTCTGATCAGTGAATAGTGATAAACTTCCACAGAATATCTGAGACTCCAGACATTTGGAGGAGTATAAAATGTCAGTTACGTCTTTATTATCGTTAACTTATGATCCAGTCAGCTTTCATCAGAGAGGCTGTTTTGGTGTTTTTTCCCCCTGCAGCTACAACACCTGCTTTCTCTAGGCAATAAGTTCTTTGTGTTATATAGCAAATACCTCCGATATATAAAAAGCTTCCCTGATATCTGGAGAGGAAAGCTAACTTCATCGAACCTTTTCATGGTCACCAGAATTATATATAGATTTTATTGATTATTTTACATAATTAAAAAATATTAAATCATCATCTTTAAACTGTAATTTTTAATCCATTTGGCATTTTTCAGGCAGTTGAGGAACTCAAAAATGTCTAGCTAGAAGAGAATGAAAAACACAAGACTCTGGGACTTTGGACATTGCACTGATTTTTTGGATTCAGTTCACTAAAGTAAGCTGACAAAATATTCCTCTAATATAATATTTTTAGGAGTTTTGTATTTTTGGAGGGTTTGTATTCTAGAAGAAATTCCACCATTCCACTGAGTCATGTGATGGCAAATATGATGGGAAATTAACAAAAAGTTACAACGCAGAATTCAAGAACTTCTTCTTAGAGGACTGGAAGAAAAAATTCCTGAAAATTTAGGAAAACATGCTTGTCACTGGAACAAAAAATAAATTACTCATTTTTGGAAACAGCATTCTTTTACCAGAAATACATATTAAAATATTACTGAGATTTTATATGCCTACTATTTATGTATTATATTATTATCTGTTGACAGTGGCATGATGATGTTGTGCTTAATGTGATGGTTCTTCTGCTGTTTCTCCAAGAATCTCTTTTAATTTTGAAGACCTGCAGTTTGGGTGAGCTGCCAGGGAATAAGATACAGGGCTAGAGGACAGGATAATATCACAGGGAATCAAGATAATCTCAGAAAGGAGTGTTTTCAGCCTGAATATAGAATAGGCAGAAAGAATAGGGAAGGACTGTAAAAAAACAAGGAAATATCAAATCAAGGTCAAGACTAGAGATACTTCTTTGCCTCCTAAGGAAAAAATCCAAGCTATTTTGCTGACATACTCTCATAATTTATTTGCTTTATTTTTGTCATAACATTATTAATTAGCCACAACAGTGTGGTCTGGACTTTAAAATTACCTTAAAAGGATCAGAACATAGCAAAAACTCTGTCAGAGCTGGAGTTCTGGGAGTCTTAGGATGAAAATTTCTTCCTTCGTGTTCAGTAGTGTCGTAGTGTTGGGTAATTTGCCACTTCTCCCTTTCTGGTCCATGCATAAATTGTGAAATCACAAAATCTCTTCTCAGCCCTCTACAGATGTGGCAGATGTGGCAGATGTGGCATATGCTCTAAATGTGTGTTGTTAATTTTCTGACCTCAAGTAGTCATCTAAGCCTGAGTGTAGTGGTATAACAGAGCTATCTTCTTGGAATTTAAATGTTGCAAAGAGTAGTTAAATGTTTTAAATTTGGCAAAGTTTATTCTTTAAGTGGGCTGACAACTTTGTCTTTAGGCATAGACAAAATGATTTATAATTTATCTAAACTAGACTACTTGCTTACTGCTTGATGGGAAAATTCAAAGCTTCTCAGCATCAGCATTTTGTGATCAAGAAGTGATCTGGCATGGAGGTCAAGAAAAGCCACCTGCAGAAGGGCCTAGAAGTAAGAATGCCAATTGATGAGACAAGGAACAGCCAGTATTTACATATCCTGTAGCTATCATGGAATGTGAGCACTCAGGAGCTACCTTTGGGCAGCAGAGCTGAGCTGGGATTTGGGCTGAGAGCTGGGCTAAGGTGCTCCACATCACTGTTCACAGGGTTGATGCTGATGCAAGTGTATATAAAAAATCAGCTCATGATGGATCTTTACTGTCTATGCTGGTAGGACTCCTTTCAATGCATCGTTATTTTTTAAAATCTATATTTATTTAAGCACAAATGTATGTTTAACTCACCTCAAGAAGTACAATAAAAGTTCTCCAACATGTTAATATTATTGATGTCATGGAAAGGTAACATGACTTTTGTATGTTCCTCGCATATCCCATGTAAAAGTGGGAAAAAGTCCAATTCTTGTACTATTTTATGTTGTCCCATAACTTCTTACCACCTTGCAACAGCATCTTGAGGACAACAATATTCAAATTATCTAATATGAAAGACCTGAAAAGAAGGGAAAGAGGTAACTATGAATCTTGAGGACAACAATATTCAAATTATCTAATATGAAAGACCTGAAAAGAAGGGAAAGAGGTAACTATGAATAGCTTCTGAAGTGGTAGAATATACAGTACAAGGCTTTTGGAAACAGTAGCTGGGGTAAGACCCAACTGGGTAGAATAGTGTAATATTTTTTCATAGCAATAAATTGAGAGCATCTGGGTTTGCATGTACGTTTCCTAAGAATGCATCAATAGTAAAATATTTATTAAGGCTAACAAAATTACCTTATGACTGTGAGTTATAAAATATGTAATTATGTCACACTTCCAAGCAGAAATATGAGGTCTCCAAAAGCAATGAACACTAAATATTTTTAGAAGTTGCATGCAAGTATTTGTGACAGGGATAGCTCCAGAGTAGGACAAGTCCAAAAATAATGTGCCATAAGATCTTGAATCTTGCCCTCATTTTTCACATATTGATGGCAAAGCAATTTGTAATTTAAAATGGGTCTCAAGAGATGTACATTTTTGGAAGAGCAACTTAAACTGAGCCTATCTTACATCAAAGAAACTCAAATATCGTTAGCACACAGAAACCATTTCTCCAAGGTATAATAATGTATTCTACATGTCAGCCTGCTCCCCACAATGAATGCATATTTTCCCATTTATCACTTGTTTTATTATTTAGGGACTTCAAAACAAATAAAAACAGATATCCTTGGTGTCTCAGTAAAATTATTGAAGAATTGTATTTTATTCAAAAACAAACAAAAAAAATCCACAAAACAAAACAATACAAATAAAATCTGACAAAACCCCAAAACCCCAAACAAGCAAAACAAACAAAAAAACTCCAGATAACGAGTTTCTGGAAGGGATTATACCAATATGTTGAAATAAATACTATAAATTAAATGTTCATATGTTTTATTATTAATAATAATAGTTAATTTTTATCAAAATTACAATTGGTCATTTTCACCAGTGCAGCCAAATTGTTCTT
The DNA here is from genome assembly GCF_003031625.1 of Empidonax traillii. NCBI lineage: Eukaryota > Metazoa > Chordata > Aves > Passeriformes > Tyrannidae > Empidonax > Empidonax traillii. The sequence goes on from NW_020956059.1 coordinate 43,742, forward strand.
GGCCTAGGACTATGAAGAGGCAAGGACAAAGCAAAGATGTGTTTAACACTGTGGTCCACATTTGTCAATAAACTTTTCTGATCTTGATCAATTTGCACCATGGACATATTGTATCAGCCAACCAGTATGAAAGCCTGAAAGTAGAAGACACCTGACTATACCTCATTCACAAGGAAAAAATTTCACAGTTCTGTTTAACAACATTCTATCTGCTTTGAGCTGTTAAGTATCCCAGAGACAGTGAGACCTAAACAAGCATTATATCTCAAACTGATGGTTTTTACTCTATGGGACTATTATAATGTGGTCATATCACAGAATCATGGAATGTGTAAAGTTGTAAGGGACCATAGTGGGTCATCTGGTTCAACCTCCCTGCTCCTGCATGGTCATCCTAAAGCACTTGGCACAGAATAGCAAGTAGGTGGTTCCTCAATAACTCCAGTGAGGGAGATTCCCCAACTTCTGGGCAATCTGTTCCAGTGCACAGTCACTTACACAGTAAATTTATTCCTCTTGCTCAAATGGAACTTGCTGGGCATCAGTTTCTGCACGTTGCCTCTTGTCCTGTTACTCGGCTCCACTGAGAAGAGCCTGGATCCATCCCTTCAGACACTGATAGGCACTGATGAGGTCCCTTCCCAGTCATCTCTTCTCGAGACAGACTCAGCTCACTCAACCCATCCTTGTAAAAGAGATTCTCCAGTCCTTTCATCACTTTTGTCACCCTCCACTGGGCCAGCTCCAGGATCTCCATGTCTCTCTTTCACTGAGGATCCCAGAACTGGACACAGCATTCCAGATGTGGCCTCTCTAGGGCAGAGTACAGTGACAGGATCACTTCCCTCGACCAGCTGGCAATACTCTTCATATTCCACCCCAGAATACCATTGACCTTCTTGGCCGCAAGAGCCCTGCTGTGTCCTAAATAGCTTGTTGTCCATCAGGACTCCCAGGTCCTTCTCCACAGACTTGCTTCCCAGCAGGTCAGCCTGTACTGGTGCACAAATATTTCAACTCTAGAAGACTTACATTACTTCCAACTCTTAGAATGACTATAGACTATTTTTAGATGGGGAGGAGGAAAAATTGAATTATAATGATAACAGAAATTAAAAAGTAATGCGTATTTATAAAAGCTGGTTAGAATTGAGATAATAAATTTAGATTTGGATGAAAATTGGTAATTACATTTATTCATATGCAAAGTAGATTTTCATATGCCGATCTGCCAGCTGAATAACTAGCTTTAGTATGTCCACTAATCTGAAATTCAAATAACTCAGTATTTGAATAAGACAAAGTAAGCAAACAGATAATTTTAGAATGTAGTACAAATTTACAGGAAACATTCATCTGAGATCTTGGATCCCTTATTTTTTTAAGTAAACTGAGGTCCAGACAATCTCAATGTAAACACTTGATCCAGATTCTTAACACTGTTTTCTCATGAATGATGGCATAATCCCATATATTGCAAAAATATGTTATACAAGTGGATAATACAAATATTAATATGGTATGCAAACCATATGATTCTATAGTAGGTAACAAAAAAATCTGAACTTTCCA
>NW_020956059.1:47933-50153 GCF_003031625.1 Empidonax traillii
AGTTCAACAAGGCCAAGTGCCGGGTCCTGCACTTTGGCCACAACAACCCCCTGCAGCGCTACAGGCTGGGCACAGAGTGGCTGGAGAGCAGCCAGGCAGAAAGGGACCTGGGGGTGCTGATCGACAGGAGGCTGAACATGAGCCAGCAGTGTGCCCAGGTGGCCAAGAAGGCCAATGGCATCCTGGCCTGCATCAAGAACAGTGTGGCCAGCAGGAGCAGGGAAGTGATCCTTCCCCTGTACTCTGCGTTGGTGAGGCCACACCCTGAGTATTGTGTTCAGCTCTGGGCCCCTCAGTTCAGGAAGGATATTGAGGTGCTGGAGAGGGTCCAGAGAAGAGCAACGAGGCTGGTGAAGGGACTTGAGCACAAGTCCTGTGAGGAGAGGGTGAGGGAGCTGGGGTTGTTTAGTCTGGAGAAGAGAAGGCTTAGAGGTGACCTCATCACTCTCTTCAGCTATCTGAAGGGAGGTTATAGCCAGGTGGGGGTTGGGCTCTTCTCCCAGGCAACCAACAATAGGACAAGAGGACATGGGCTCAAGCTCTGCCAGGGGAGGTTTAGGTTAGATGTTAGGAAGAAATTCTTTACGGAGAGGGTAATCAGGCATTGAAACAGCCTCCCCAGAGAGGTGGTGGATTCACCATCCCTGGAGGTTTTTAAGCAGAGATTGGATGTGGCCCTTAGTGCCATGATATAGTAATTGGAGTTGGATCAGGGGTTGGACTTGATGATCTTGGAGGTCTTTTCGAACCCAATATATTCTATTCTATGATTCTATGAAATATGCCTTTTGAGGTCTTTCTGGAACCTGCCATCATCTAATGGGACTCAAAAGGAGTTTAGAAACGCAATTATTTTTCTTCAGAAGAATAGCTGAGAGTTTTGCTGCAGTTTTTAAGCATTCTCAGAACTGTTCTGCTCCCAAAAGCTCTATAAACACCATTCCTACTCCAGCATCACACAGTTCCTTCAGAAGTGTCAGTCCACGAAGAATGTGCAAAGACATAGGGACAGTGAACAGACACGGAAGCTGAACGTTCGGCAAAAGGCAATTGTAGGAGTTCCTGTAACTCCACCAGAGTCAAAATGAGAAAGTGATATCAGGGAACATGACCTGATTATGGCTCTTTGTCTCACTTCTTTCATTAGATACTAAAAAACCTGCACATGTCATTCCTTTCTAGGTGTTGTCCTAAAAAAATAAGATCTCTATGATCTGATCTCTTATCTTGGGGGATATGAGTTTTTCCTCCTAGAAAGAAGCAGAGACTTCTCAGGAGATGCAGTTTGGATGGCTGATGGAGGTGTGCAAGGTGACATTGAGGCACTTTATCTCTCAAAAAAAGAAAATAAAAATTAGGCTTTTGCCTGTTTGTTAGCCTTGGCTGTATTAATCTATGGTGGGTACCTCAGAAGCATTTGTGCATAAAGGTAAGACACATGTGCAGGTAATCTGTATATGCACAGTAGTTTAGATAAAGCCAAGCAATGGCTGCTATAATTCTTATAATTGAAATCTTAAGAGTTTAACCAGTTAACAAGTTCATACCTAATTGTTTCAGAAAAAAAAGAAAATCATGGTTCAAAAGATTACACACACTTCATTTCTATCCCTTTCCTTTTACTATGTTTACCCTTCGCCTTCCCTGCATTCTAAGATTGGTGGTTTCGTTTGGATCATGTTGGTGATGGGGTGTTACATTAAGTTGTTAGCTCCTGGAGACCTTCAGAACCAAGTGGAATATAAAGTGCAAGTTAAAGTTTTTTTTTCCTCATCTAAGATTCACTCGAAATAATTCTTCTGTTTATTTGCTAACATGGTTTTACATCTTCACTCTTTTTTTGCTGATCTGCATATCTCATTCAAATTTACTAAATATAATGGCTTTTACCTATGCTGGATATTAATTCATTGCTCTTCTTGTTCTTCCTAAAGTAATTTTTCTCATGTTTTTAATCTTTTTTCATATGAATATAATTTGACATAAACAAAAAAGTGTGCAACCATTTTAGCATTATCCACCTGTGCAATGAGTTCATACAACTTAGTTTAATTTCTTCTATCCACATTCCAAATTACTTATAGCCATTTTGGGAGGACCATCCATTTTTCTTATCATGTTTTATGCTGTGTATTAGCATCACATTTTCTTCTTGCTTTTGGCTCACAAGCTGAAGAAATCTGTTTTAACTTTACTGTCAATATTTGAGCACCTATACTG
>NW_020956059.1:50174-52208 GCF_003031625.1 Empidonax traillii
AGGTCCAGACAATCTCAATGTAAACACTTGATCCAGATTCTTAACACTGTTTTCTCATGAATGATGGCATAATCCCATATATTGCAAAAATATGTTATACAAGTGGATAATACAAATATTAATATGGTATGCAAACCATATGATTCTATAGTAGGTAACAAAAAAATCTGAACTTTCCAGAAATTATCAAGAGCACCTGGATTGGATTACTAGTTGTCCTATTGCTTGAAAATATGCTATGAACTTTTTACCGTTAATCATATAATGTTAACTAGTGTCAGTTTTCTGTGGTGAATGAAGGAATAATTGTGCCAGCCATTTGAGAAACTCTTCATTGCTAAATTGAAGAAGGATTTAGTCATCTTTGGAGAAACACATATGCATTTTTTAATCAAGTATGGTGGGTTTCTACTAAACTTATGATTGAATTTTACAAAACTAGTGAAAATAGTGAAAGCCCAAGTAAATTTCTGTATTCTTTCAACAGATATTGAAGAGAAGATAGTTAAGGCAGCTGAATCTCATCTATAAACATCAGTCTTATCCACTGAATACAGACAGCCTGGACTATATAAGATTATTCTGGTGCTTCTATATATATATATTAGAGATAGTTGTGCCTTTATAGTTAGATAGGAAGATGGATTATAATTTAAATTACACTTGAAATTCAAAAGGTCATTTTATAGTTGACTTTGCTACACATTCTTTTGTATGATAATTTTTGTCACTTCAGTGAGAAACACAAACCCCCTATTTCTAACTGCAGTGTTGATTTAGATATTTTAGATGTAGTTGAAATGGTTTTGTAATTTGCAATTTTATACTCCTAAAATATTTGCCCCTGTTTTTAATTAAACGGATATGTTTTTCATACAGACGATTTCTTATTTTAAAGATTTTGTTATCTGTGTCTAAACATTTTTCGTCCTGGATCTATGCCTGAAAAATTATTAAACTTTCATATTAAGTAATTCAGTTGCTATTGTAGTTTCAGAAAGTTTTACCCTTTTTTGTGTTTGAATTGCTGCAGTGTAGATGCATAGTTGGGATACAAATTTAGAAGGCTTTTATCTGAAATCCTACAGGATGGACAAGGGATCAGACCCAGCCAACATGGGTTTAGGAAGGGCAGATCCTGTTTGACCAACCTGATCTCCTTTTATGATCAGGTGACCCACTTGGTGGATGAGGGAAAGGCTGTGGATGTGGTCTATCTGGACTTCAGCAAAGCCTTTGACACTGTCTCCCATAATATACTCCTGGAAAAGCTGGCAGCCCATGGCTTGGGCAGGGGCACTCTGTGCTGGGTCAGGAACTGGCTGGAGGGCCGGGCCCAGAGAGTGCTGGTGAACGGGGCTGCATCCAGCTGGCAGCCGGTCACCAGTGGTGTCCCCCAGGGATCAGTGCTGGGACCAGTCCGGTTTAACATCTTTATCGATGATCTGGATGAGGGGATTGAGTCCACCATTAGCAAATTTGCTGATGACACCAAGTTGGAGGGGAGTGTTGGTCTGCTGGAAGACAGGAGGGCTCTTCAGAGGGACCTGGATAGGCTGGAGAGCTGAGTTAATTCCAGTGGGATGAAGTTCAACAAAGCCAAGTGCCGGGTCCTGCACTTTGGCCACAACAACCCCCTGCAGTGCTACAGGCTGGGCACAGAGTGGCTGGAGAGCAGCCAGGCAGAAAGGGACCTGGGGGTGCTGATCGACAGGAGGCTGAACATGAACCAGCAGTGTGCCCAGGTGGCCAAAAAGGCCAATGGCATCCTGGCCTGGATCAAGAACAGTGTGGCCAGCAGGAGCAGGGAAGTGATCCTTCCCCTGTACTCTGCGTTGGTGAGATCACACCTTGAGTATTGTGTTCAGCTCTGGGCCCCTCAGTTCAGGAAGGACATTGAGGTGCTGGAGCAGGTCCAGAGAAGAGCAACGAGGCTGGTGAAGGGACTTGAGCACAAGTCCTATGAGGAGAGGCTGAGGGAGCTGGGGTTGTTTAGTCTGGAGAAGAGAAGGCTTAGAGGTGACCTCATCACTC